>NC_134574.1:131133743-131433743 GCF_050947875.1 Dermacentor variabilis
TAAGCATCCTGTTGGTGCTGCTGCAGTCTTGCCCACTGACGAGGAAAGCCGGGTTCAGGACTTTTAAGCGTTGTGTCGATGACGTCATTGACAAACAGCATGCTCCTATTGGGCCGTCCGATGACGTCAAATGTAAGTTGGAACCATATGGCGCGACGATAGGACCACTATCGCACCTGCTGAAGCTGTCACACGGGGAGGTGACAGGGCAGTTCGGAGGTAGACCATCATACGTGGGCACATGCTGTAGCTTCAAATGCAGCGCAGGGTCAACGGACGCATCCACTTCGAAGCACCTCGAGGAAAGGCCAGCATTGAAGATTCCGGGTGAACAGCAAAGAAACTACACGAAAAACAAGACGCGATTAAGCATCCTGTTGGTGCTGCTGAAGTCTTGCCCACTCTTGAGCTCGGACATGCTCTGAATATCAGCTTGCTGCGCCTCCGACCCTTTCTGATTTTTCGACAACGTCAGCTCCGCAACTACCGCCTTTGCAGCGAGCTCCCGAACTCTCGATCTGGTTCAGGCCTGAAGGCTAGCCTCAGTAAACAAAAGCCCCTTCTCGCGCAGGAAGTGATCGGACCTGTTCGAAAATAGGTACGGGTACTGGGGGGGGGGCAGCATAGATGACACCGCGGCCTCCGTCTCAAGTGCTCCGAAAGGTCCTTCAATAAGCACTTTTGCTACGGGCAGACAGACGCCATGAGGTTCCACAGCTTGCTTGATCCATGCGCACTCGCCGTGAACATATCGGTTTCTACGTAGGAGGGGTGAACTACATCCATTGTAGCTGCGGAATCACGAAGTACTCTCGGCACTCTTTCCCGTTCACGAGGAGGTCTCGCATGTAAGGCTCGAGAAGCTTCATGTTCTCTTCAGTGCTGCATGATGACAAAAACACGACTTTTGTTTTTGTTTCCGGAAACTGCGCCGAAAAGTGACCCGGCTTCTGGCACGTATAACACACGCACGCTTGCCTCGTCTCGAACCGCTTTTTGCGTTCGGCTTCGGCTGCCGCCGTCTCCTTACGTTCGGCGGGACTGCTTTCACTCGCATCCGCACTACGTGTGTCCCCCCTTGCTCTCATGGGTGTGAACTTCGGCCTCTCAAACTTGGAGCCAAATTCACCCTTTTGACCGTCCTTAGCTCCGCGACCCCGACGCGTCACAAACTCCTCGGCTAGCTCGGCGGCTTTAGCCACCGTACTAACGTCTGGCCTATCCATGACCCAGTACCGCACGTTCTCAGCTAACCGACTATAAAACTGTTCCAGCCCGAAACACTGCAGAACTTTCCCGTGGACACCAAACGCTTTCTCTTCTTTGAGCCAATCCTGCATGTTTGACATAAGCCTGTACGCAAACTCTGTATATGACTCACTCACTTCTGCCTTTCTCATTTTCCCGAAACTTCCGACGGAACGCCTCCGATGACGGAGTGTACTTTTGAGCAGACTCGATTTCACTTGGTCGAAACCCTCTGCCTCCTCTCTCTTCAAGCGAGCGACTACGTCGGCCGCCTCGCCAGGTAAAAAAGTGAGCAAGCGCTGTGGCCACGTTTCCCGAGAGAACCCCTCCTTCTCGCATATTCGCTCAAAGTTAACCAGGAACAAACGAATGTCCTCTCCAAGCTTAAACGGCCGCATCAGGTCAGTCATTTTGAACGATCCTCGTTCTCCTGCACCGTGTGCCTGACTTCCATTACGAGGGCGTTCCATCGCTACCTCGAGACGCTTCATTTCCAAAGCGTGTTGACGGTCGCGCTCCTCTTTCTCTTTTTGCTCTTTACGTTCGCGCTCCTGTCTTTTTGCCGTCTCCCTTTCCTCGATGGTCTCAAGGCATTCCGACAGTTCGTCATCCTCAGCTTCTAACTGAAGAATAGGCCTTAACAGTTCTGGTTTTCTGAGTTTGTCTGAGACATCCAGACCCAACACTCTTGGAAGCTGCAGCAATTTCGGTTTGCGCAACAAATTCCAATCCATGGCTGCTCTGAATGCTGCTTTCTCTACTGCCTACTATTGTCTTGCCGCAAACTAACCGGGCAGCAACGACAACCACAATTACCAGCTCTGTTTCTTACACTAACAAAAGCCTGGCAAAACTCAGAAGAAGAAAGTCCCGCACTCACCAAACCTCGCAGCCAAGAATTAAGCGCAGTCGTGCCGCTGCAGGCAACCAGTCATCACATAGGGCTCGTTGCACTGCTCCCGGATGGTCGTTGTGCTGCTGAGCATACAGTCGACCGTATATCTTCGCTGCTGGCCTCCGTTGTCGCGATCTCTCCGCTGGCAACCAGTTGTTGCATCTGGGTCGCAAGCCCCAAGGGTAGCGTTGGCCTGGCGGCCTGTGGCCCAGCTGAAAGCATCCGAAGGTCCTGGCAAAGGATGAGTCGACTGCTAACAGAACAACTTGTTTATTTTAGCATCGCAAAAGAGCGGCCGGTCAGGTCGACCGAAGTGGTGAAACGGGAGACCACGTTACTCGACGGAAGAAATTGAAGCCTCTCTCGGCGTCCGGGGGCAGCTGCTTTTATACTCTCGGAGTCGAGGCCAAGAAGGAACGGCTCTGGAAGAGGCGCCCGTAAAGGCGGCGCACGGACAAGTTGTGACAAGGAGTGACGTATCCGCCGGGCCGCCGCAGTTCAGACCTCCTCGCTTCATAGTTGGGGAGCTCCTCTCCCCGGCTGCCGCGCTTCGACAAGCGTGGGCACCGACATGGACACACACACACCCCCACACGAAGACGCGTGGTATTGAAACATGCCTCGACGCGCTTGGCAGAAGGCGTTGCGGCAGCGCTGAACTGGCCAAAATGTCCGCCGCTTTGAAAGAAGCCCCGGCGTCCGTTGCATCAGCGCTGGCTATACCGCACGTCGGCGGCGAAACGTAGCAAAAGGCAAGGGGAGAGGAAGAGAAACTAGGGGTGAAATAGAGAGGCAAAAGCTAGGAGCCAGGACGTACAGGCGCTTAAGGGAGCACAATTTAAACGATCATAACACCGTACAAGGCCGTTCAGGCCAACTTTGCCGCGAGTGCGGCTGCGTGCCTCTCTTTGAACGTGCTGCAGTTTTGGCGGATCAGCTTTGTAGTTCATGTGGGAAATCGAAAAGGCTGATTTCATGAGAAAACTGGGTTGTTTGTGCGGTATTTTCGCTCCTATCGCGCTGAGACATAGTGGTGTCATGTATTTGAACAGACTTTGACAGTAATGTGTGTTTTCTAACAAAACAGCTTCTCCAGCTTGATTACCAGCAGGTTCAAGGATGAAGGATCACTTTCCAACAGCCATGGCCGGTCATAGCTCACATCTTGGCGCAGCTATGCAAAGGGAAGTGGAGAGGAGGAAAAACTAGGGGTGAAATAGAGAGGCAACAGCTAGGAGCGCGCATCCATGCGGAGGGGTTTGGGTGAGGAGGCGCACAACGGGGATTGGGTGCACCTAGCCTTGACATGACGTGCACGTGCATTCCCTCTTGAAAGACGTGCCGTGCGCTGGGCAGACCATAGTATAAAGAACTATCTTTAGAGAAGGGAACTGTATCTTCGGCAGTGGTATTAAAATAAGCCGTGGCAGCGCATGGAACTTATCGGGGCGGACGCCAGATGGCGCTGTTCAACCAGGAAGCGGAAGTGCAGCTTTTTTAGGCAAAAATCTAATAGTGCCGCTTTTCGGCGGTATGGTTCGCTCGTACGCGTCGTGCTCGCCCTGCTGGCTGTACGACATGCCTCATTGCCTTGGCTGCCGCATAGCTGACGCGTTCTCATTGCCAGGAGACCAAAGAGCCTCTGCTGACGCCCATACAAACAGGCCACATGTGAGTGAACAGAATATGCGACTTTATTGGCAGGAGAAAAGCAGTGTCCATGTACATTATGTACATTCTCGCGGAAGACCAGAAATAAATTTGAATGTCCAGATACGCTGGAATCATTAACGCAAACTCGTAAACTGATTACTTTCGTCGTTGCACATGACGGTCTGTTAACGAGAGACAACCAACAGCGCAAATGGTGTCGCACCTGTTCGCACCGACAGTCTCTGTTGAATATGAGCAACTTGCATTGCGAATTGGGTGACGCCGCCATCTACTGCCGCAGCCAACACGGCATCATGCACTACTAGCTAATTCAGCGTTTAACTCCTTCCCAATCTGCACATCTATTTTTGTTCTTTGGAGGGCCACTAAATTGTCGCTCGCACTTCGTGCCGCACTTTATCTCAATGTGTCCATCGTTCATCTAGTGTGCATCACCTTTCGCAGCTACTTTTTCGGGCCTTTCCGTAGGCTGGTCTCCATTCATGACAGATCGAGGCCGCTGCCCAATGCAGCTGAACAGGCCGTCACATCCGAGAACCTAACACGGCAACAAATACCACGAAGGACAGCATCGCCACGAATTTCATTTCGTTTTGATTCAGGGTACCTGGCAAGAACTTAGCCTGGTTAGGAATGCGAGCATTTCTGAATAAGGCTAGCAATTGAATATTGGGGTGAGAAATCTTGCATTCAAGTAGGAAGTCACTGCGCTCTGTAAGCGCTGATGGCGAAAAACAAGAGGTCGGATGGTACGTGTCAAGAGCCGCTTGGCCTCTATGTTTGGATGAAGAGGAAGAATCATCTCGAACAAGAATGGGAAATGAAAATGCTTTAATTAACAGAAAAAAAACATGTTAAAGTTCACACACATGGAACAATTTGACAATGCCAGGAAGGTAAGAAAAGGAAATGGGAAAAAAAACATGAGTGATTGAGATAAAAAAAAAGTGTTACGCTTAGTTTTGCAAGACACCCAGAGTCTACTGCAGCTTCTTCACTTCTTTCTTTTGGCAGCACATTTAGGTGCTTTTGACAAGCGTAACTCCCGGTTTTTAAATTGCAAATGTCAGAGAAGTCTAAGGTGGACATACAGCTGCAGGAATTGCCGCTTGGAGCCTGAACAATAAAATGATGGATCACTGGACTCTTTGGCCACAATGGAGAATAAATCACTGGTAACACCATGATGGTGTACAACAGCCTCTATTGTTTGAGTAAATTTGTCCTCCAGCCTCACGAGATATTCATATGTTGCGTCAGTTGGCTCAGTTAAATTTCTACAGGATTTACCCTTATTGTACAGTTTTAAACATGGTAAATAACTGAGCAGGTTTTGCAAAGTCCTCGTAAATTCCTTCAGGATGTTGCATCTCGAGCGGCACTGACTTTTTCTTAGGTATCTATGTATAACACATCCACACGCATAGTAAACTATGTTTGACTCAAGGACGTCATCACTTGCTTCAGCACTACTTTCAGAGAACCCGTCTGTAAAAGCAGCTTTTGTGGAGCTACAGACTCCTTCAGTCGGTCTGCTAAGGTTGGTCTATTGCACTGACCCAACTTGAGTTAAAACAAAACCCTTCACCCCCTAGCAGTTACTGTTGTCAGAAAGCTTGAAAAGATTTGAGACAACAATCAGTTTTAGGCTTGCAGAAAACTGGTACACGCTTGGAGGTTCATTGCATATATGCCGCTGCTGAATCAGTCCTAACATATTCTCAAGTCGATCTTGATTCAGCCGCTGCGTCAGCAAGAATTGCAAATTAAGAGATTGGTAAAAGTCTTGCCAGAGCAACAAGATTGCTTTGCGTGTGACCTGCCATCCGTATACAGGGTGTTCCAGCGAACACTTTAAAAAATCCTTAAAAGTTGCCTGTCGCAGATACAATTCTAGCTCATGAGCTGGTCTACTCGAAGCGGCGGACAATACATGCGCAAAAAGTCTGATGCAAAATCGAGTAAATAACAAAAGTTCGCGAATTAAGTTTTTGACTGAAAACATTATGACCCATATTGCAATTTACGCAATATAGCCGCAGGCGGATCCACTGCCGCTCCAAGTAGACTGGCTCATCAACTAGGATTAAACTACCTGCCACAGGCAAATTAAAAAAAAATTTAAAGTGTTCGTTGAAGCAACTTGTATAGTCCTAGGTTGGCTAGGACACTCAAGCTTCCAGGACTTCATACAAAGCACTCAAGCCTTTAAAATTTAGTGTGCTCTGTGGAAGATGTCATGTCATTTCTCGTTTTCTGCTCTTTTATGCGCACTATGGGGCTGTTCAAAGCATCTAACAGCTTTTCTATCCTCTCTACAAAGCTCCTGTGTTTGTGGCAGTAGGAGGAGAAGCTTCAAAGCAATGAAGACCTGAACAGCCAAATAGACACTGTTGCGCAAGACCTGCAAGCCCAACTTTAGTTACATGTTGCCCAAAAGTGTCTCATGCATATGCCCCTCAGTGATTTTTGGCACGTATTTGAGCTTTAGGTGATGGATGGAGTCTATATTTTGAATATGTGTTTCCATGAAACAGCATCCTTGCCAATCTTGAGGTGATACTTCCGCAAGTTTTTGCTCGTACAATGCAATGAGTGTGGTGGATCGAAAATATATTTCCGTCCCATCCATGTAAAAAAAAAGACCTTGTGGGGTTATTACGAGGGCTGTCCCAAGGGCAGATTTGTTGGCAGCTTGGTCAGACACGAGTGCCTTTACACGGAGACCACTGTCCTTTACCTTACTTATTAGTTGTCCCAGCAAACTCAGAATGGGTCCAGAAGGAACTGTGCCGTCACCTATCATGAAAGATACAGGAGCCACCATTTCGCAATACCAGCCACCAGAAACAAGGGTGCTGTGTTTGCTTCACGACCAGACCTTTCAGCGCCGCTGTCAACATAACGAAGAACAACATTATGCTTATTACAGTCGTACTGCAGGTTTTCTTTCAGACAAATTTTGTCAAAGATGAGGACACATGCCCTGTCAAATAAAACCAATTTCTTTGTTTATTTTTCTGTTACAAAATCCGGAATATCTGGCATCAATTCCGTTTGGAGCGATATTGCCAATAGCCAGGCTTTTAACGTTTTTACTGTTGGAAGGCCAAGGGTTTTCGCAAAGTACCTGCGTGCTTTTGGGCTACTAAAATAGAGGTTAGGTGTAAACTGGCGGAACTTTTTTGGCCAGCGTCTTCCGTGCTTGTTCAAGGGTCGCAGGTACATCTGAAAACGAACTCTAAGAACTCTCTGTGGAGGTACTTCGAGGACTCAGCCAATCTCCGTGCTGGTGGAAAGTTGGCCGAGGCTTCTTGCGGTCTTGACAGCGTCCTCTGTAGGCTTGTTATTTCATCCACACATTTCTGTATTTGCTTCTTTGTTGATGGTGTAAAAGCCTTGCCAATTCGGCACTGGTC
Organism: Dermacentor variabilis; assembly: GCF_050947875.1. NCBI lineage: Eukaryota > Metazoa > Arthropoda > Arachnida > Ixodida > Ixodidae > Dermacentor > Dermacentor variabilis. The sequence goes on from NC_134574.1 coordinate 131,140,980, forward strand.
CCTTCCTATTCGCGTAGATGGCAGCTCTGGCGATGAGGACAAAGATATGCTTGGCACAGACTCTGTTGGGGCAGAAGACTAACACATAAGATGAAGGACAGGCAAGAAGTTCAGCATTTAGCCCCACACTAGCTGTGAAGGCACCTTGAACGATGACTGGCGGAGTCGTGCTCACTGGGTCCTGAAGCTGGGTCAACTGACTGGTCTCAGGCGTGCTTGGGACAGGCTGTGCTGGGGCGGAACATTAACACATTAGACGCAATAGCACAGGCAGGCAAGTCAGACATTATCCTTACACCAGCTCTGAACGCACCTGTAGCGAAGGCTTGGTGCTGGAGAACCCTACCGGAAGTGCTTGGGACAGACGCTGTTGGGGCAGAACAGCAACACACCAGACGCAAGAACAGTGGCAAGAAGGTGAGCCATTATGTGTACACCAGCTCTGAACGCACCTGTAATGACGGCATGGTGCCGGAGGAGAGCACGAGAAGTGCTTGGCACAGGCTCTCTTGGGGCACAATAGCAACACTTCAGACGCAAGAACACAGGCAAGGAAGTGAGCCATTAGCTGTACACCAGCTCTGAACGTACCTGTAGCGACTGCTTGCTGCTGGAGGATCCCACAAGAAGTGCATGGGACAGGCTCTCTTGGGGTGGAACAGCAACACATCGGACACAAGAACACTGGTAAAGAGGTCAACCATTAGCCGTACAGCTGCTCTGAACGCACGTTTAGCGACGGCTTGCTACTGCAGGACCCCGCGAGAAGTGCTTGGAACAGGCTTTGTTTGGGTGGAAACGCAACACATCAGACGCAAGAGCAATGGCAAGGAGGTCAGCCATTAGCCGTAGACCTGCTCTGAACGCACCTGTAGCGATTGCTTGCTGCTGGAAGACCCCACGAGAAGTGCATGGGATAGGCTCTCTAGGGGCAGAATCGCAACACATCAGACACAAAAACACAGGCAAGGAGGTCACCCATTAACTGCACACCAGCTCTGAACGCACGTGTAGCGATGGCTTGGTGGTGGAGGACCTTATGAAAAGTGCTTGGGACAGGCTCTGGTGGGGCAGAACAGGAACACCCAGACGCAAGGACACAGGCAAGGTCAGCCATTAGCCGTACACCTTCTCTGAACGCACCTGTAGCGACTGCTTGCTGCTGGAGGACCCCACGAGAAGTGCTTAGGACATACTCTGTTGGGGTAGAACAGCAACAGAGCAGACACGAGAACACAAGCAAGGAGGTCATCCATTAGCTGCAAACCAGCTCTAAACGCACGTGTAGCGACTTCTGGCTGCTGGAGCACCCCGCGAGAAGTGCTTGGCATCAGCTCTGTTGCGGCAGAACAGGAAGACATCAGACGTAAGGACACAGGCAAGGAGGTCAGCCATTAGCCGTAAACCTGCTTTGAATGTATCTGTAGCGACGGCTTGCTGCTGGAGGAGCCCATGAGAATTGCTTGGAACAGGTTCTCCTGGGGTACAGCAGTAACACATCAGAAGCAAGGACACACGCAACGTACGTAGTCGAACAGGTTGCGTAAGCATCTGGAACTCTGCCTCAGAAAGTAAATAATAACTTTTATTGTAGTGACAACGTTACAGCACCCGGAATGAATAGTTAAATTACTTGATTTCAGCCGAGTAATAGCAAGGACCATAGCAAATGTCAGAAAATTCTGCTGTGGCAGGTCGAAATATCAGTACAGTATTTGTGATTTGGTTAGGAGAATGCTCAAAACTTGGAAAATATTTCAACATCACAGAAATAGAATTGTTTGGTACGCCAGAACGAATAGGCACAACAGCCTGTTTGCAATTAGGCTACAGTTTTTGAGCCCAATTTGAAATTGATCACCTGTTCCTGGTAGTTAACAGTTCTTGCCGCCCTAACAACTATATGTGTGGTAGCAAGTTACACCGTAATGAATATTCCTTCTCTATGCATCCTCGTTTGACTATCCAATATGCAGCAGTTTTTCGTATTTGATCAGGACGTCTTTAATTTCACCCACCTCTAATTAGGACCCACTGCAAAGGGCACCACGAAATAAAGGTAGAGAGGAATGCAAATGTTACCTGGAAGAAACATGGATGGTTGTGGTAGGACTAAAGGTGTGCCTGGAAGTTCTTGCTCTTCAAGACATGCAGGTGACTCCGCAGGGTGGAAGTCGCACAAGCTTGGGATAAAGAAAGCAGATGTATTATATGTATGCGTGCGAGCAGAAGCAAGGTATACAAATATTCATCTCGTACATGATCTATCCTGTTTTCAGTGTGCATGATTAATGTGGTGCTGACCTAACATAAATATGTGGACACACAATACCAAATGTTAACTTGTGGCATTCAATTTACCTTAATTTATGTACCTGCTCAGCAGTGGTAGCCACATAGGCACAAAAATGACGACCATATGCATTAGCAGATATTTTGGCAACAAAACTCGAACACCCTGTCAGCATCCTATTAGCGAATGTGGTGGTCATACCGCTAATGCCAAATTTTTTTCCTTTGTTTAAGAAAGCTAGTATTTCTTATCTTCATTGAGATGCATCTCAGGAACGCCCATTTACCTGACCTGAACAAGTACTAAAAACAAGATTTGGACCAGACATTTGCCTCAAACCAGCTGGTCAACAATTTTTTCGACCCACTCTCTGTCACTGAGTTTTCAGAGAAATCCTTTCATGTTTCATATGGCATGTATTTGATCAACACGAACAGGAAATATAAACATTCTAGGTAGGCTATTTTTTATCCTGGCAGGAAAATGGCTAAAATTTATGAAGATGTTAAGTTTATTCGAGCCACCCTTATGGGCTGCAGCACATGAATTGTGTTAAGGCAAGGCTTATGGATATCGTGTGCATACTCAAGGAGTTCAATGCGCAATATTTCTGTTGAGCATCGTGTTGGCTATGTTCGGAACCTTGTGAAAGTAGATAAAAGCGATAAGCTCATTCGGGCACATTTATGGACTTCGACACAAATGATTCTGGATGATCCTTGTCACAGTCGGTCAAAGGTGCTCGTTGGGTACACATACCCGAGGGTAGGAAGTCTCCGGTAAACAGTACGTGTGGTCATATTCGAAAGATTGAGACTACGAGGTTGAAAACCTTCTGCAAGTGTGAAAATGCAAATGAATAACTCAATGTCACATGCAATGCTAGAACACATAATTTGGCCATACCTTGCACTGCTGCTGACATTGACAACCCCTGCTGTGCATTTCCCTGCATCCCAGCTGGTGCCTCTGGGTCGAATGGAGGCAAACTTCCTGCTGAGAGAAAAAAAGCGGTTGGGTGCCTAGGGTGTGGGTGTGTAGTATTCGTTTTGCAAGTATGACAGTGTTCTGCAGCGATGATGTGAACTGTGTAGAAACTGGAGGGAGCACATGAAGTGTGCAAAATGAAAAAAAATTGTTAATGTGGTGTAATGGTACAAAAAGCTTGTCAAGCATACCATTCACAACTACTGTTTCATTAGTGAAGATGTGTCTAAGGATTGCCAGATTTCATCTCAGCAGTAGGAGGGAAAAGCATGAATGTGCTAAATGTGTATGTGTGCTTGGGTGAAGTCCATTGTAGAACTCCGATAAGGAGAAGTGCTACTTTGTAGAAATGTGAAATCTCGAACTGTGAATCAGGTGGACATTCTGGGGACTTCTTTTTTAGCTCACTTGGTAAAGTAAAATGTCTTATGTGCGGATCAAGTACACCAACCGTTGGTACTGCGATTGGTTTCAGATACCTCCTGATGCCGTGTGAATATGGTCCCTATGCTATCATAATGTAAGGTATGAAGGGTCTTCCACGGAATCTATAACGGCGAAACATATCTCCTGGGATATCCTGTAGGCTTGGAGCATTGGTATATTCAATCCAGGCTGGCGTTCTGCAGTATTAATGGAAGACGTTACTGTGACGCAATCAATAATCAAGAACCCTAGATCCGACATCAGAATAATTTGTGAGCAGCCTTTCTTTAGAGTCTACTGTACGTGATAAGTATTCTTTAAAAAATACTAAAGAAAACCCTTACTTTAGTAATGACCAATCGTACCTTCAATTTCTAAAGCGTACATGTTAGCAATTTCATTATAAAATGTGCCATGTACAACATGGGGACATGGGTATATCTTGTGACCATGCATAAAGGCATTGGATCTGCTCTTGCACCGTACATGCCATTTCAACTTCAACCTTAGGGTGATAGCGGGGCTCGCTCGGGACATTGTTTCAAATAATAAACGTTTCTGTCTTTCTCTCTGTTGCGCTGAATTACAACAGTTGAGCAAAAAACTGACGTCGAAATTCCTGCCCTTCCTGGCCTGTGATAACATCTCTTCTATTTATGCGATTACCATTCTCCACTAAACGCGTTTTGAACCTGCCTGCCTGCCTGCCTGCCTGCCTATCTATATCTATCTATCTATCTATCTATCTATCTATCTATCTATCTATCTATCTATCTATCTATCTATCTATCTATCTATCTATCTATCTATCTATCTATCTATCTATCTATCTATCTGTCTGTCTGTCTGTCTGTCTGTCTGTCTGTCTGTCTGTCTGTCTGTCTGTCTGTCTGTCTGTCTGTCTGTCTGTCTGTCTGTCTGTCTGTCTGTCTGTCTGTCTGTCTCTCTATCTATCTCTATCTATCTCTATCTATCTATCTATCTATCTATCTATCTATCTATCTATCTATCTATCTATCTATCTATCTATCTATCTATCTATCTATCTATCTATCTATCTATCTATCTATCTATCTATCTATCTGTCTGTCTGTCTGTCTGTCTGTCTGTCTGTCTGTCTGTCTGTCTGTCTGTCTGTCTGTCTGTCTGTCTGTCTGTCTGTCTGTCTGTCTGTCTGTCTGTCTGTCTGTCTGTCTGTCTGTCTGTCTGTCTGTCTGTCTGTCTGTCTGTCTGTCTGTCTGTCTGTCTGTCTGTCTGTCTGTCTGTCTGTCTGTCTGTCTGTCTGTCTGTCTGTCTGTCTGTCTGTCTGTCTGTCTGTCTGTCTGTCTGTCTGTCTGTCTCTCTCTCTATCTATCTATCTATCTATCTATCTATCTATCTATCTATCTATCTATCTATCTATCTATCTATCTATCTATCTATCTATCTATCTATCTATCTATCTATCTATCTATCTATCTATCTATCTATCTATGTATGTATCTATGTATCTATCTGTCTGTCTGTCTGTCTGTCTGTCTGTCTGTCTTCAGCGTAACTTTCGCAAGGAATGCACTTGTGCAAGATTTCGCTTACTCTACAGCCATTGGGGAGAGTACGTGTTGGACTTTTGACCCCAAGTCGCCAGGCAGGAATGCCAACTCGTTTTCCTTTAGGCTCGTTAATTCTCCGCACCACCATCGCATCCCCCACCGGTTGCTAGATGTCACCGTTTTTCTCCATGTTGAAACCTACTCCGATCTAGCGGTCAAATTTGACCATAGCTTTTGCCACTAGGTATGTGTTAGGTATCGTGATGACGTCATGATCGTTGCGTCGTGCTCATTACAACTATGTTATCCGACTCTTGTCATGCCGTCGTTGTTATACCACCTTTGTCGTTCCGTTGTTGTCATTATGTCTTCATCGTCGTGGTAATCATAGTGTCGTTATTCAATCGTGATATGCCACACTTTTCAAGCTTTAATTATCAAACAGTCGCTTTCAGGACTCCATTGTCAGACCCTCCTCGTAATGCCTTCATAGTCGTGCCATAATCACCCTGGCTTCTTCATGCGAGTATCGTCATGCCATTGTTGTTGCGCCACCATCATCCTAAAGGATTCCTGATACATTCATCATCACGTTATGGTCCCCTTAAAGTCCTCGCCGTCCCGTTTTACTCATGCTGTTGTCACGCTATCACCGTTACTGGATCGTCGCAGTACAGTCGTCGTCATGCATTTGTAATCACTCAGTCCTCGATATGCCGTCGTTGGGATGTCGCCACCATTGCAACTTCGACAATCGGCTCTCGTCATGCCATTCTACTGATGACATCGTCGAAAAACAGTCGTGCCATCATCCTTATTACAGCAGTATTGTCATCCCATTGCCATTATGCCGCCGACGTCATACCACATTCGCTAACCATAAGGGTCATTCCTTGTTGGCCATTCTATCGCAATCATTCTGTCGTCATTGAATCGTGATTATGCCATTGTTGTATGCCATCGCAGTAAAGCATACACTTTGATTCAACCATTGTCACACCGTCGCCAACATGCCGTCCTGTTCCTCCGATGGTCGTCATTCCCACTTCTTCCTCTGGTTGTCGTTATAACGTCGTACTCACGACATCATCGTCATACAGACGTCTTCATATCAATGTTGTCGGGGCTCTTGCGTTGTCGTCATTATATCATCATCATAATTTAAACGTTCCCATCTTATGGTGGTCATGGCATCATTGTTAAATGACTTTTTTCGTTAGATCGATATCATTCCTTCGTCGTTAGTTCATCGTCACTGCGTCGGTGTCATACAGTCGCCGTTGCGCCTCCATGCTCTGGCCTACCGTGGCAAGCGGGTGCCAGAAAGAAGCGGGATGATATCGAAGTATTTGGCACATAGCCTAACAATTAAATGGTCAAAATTACCAATACAGGTTTTAAACCAACGTAACCTCAGCGATGCGGTCTGCTGCTGCATTGCTCGAAATCTACGATTCAGAGTTCCCGAGGGATGAGTTCTGTGGTATTTTTAAAGGATACTTCAAAATAAATTCTTAATATATCCAGATTGCTGGGTCCGACATATTCAGTTTATCTTCTTACTCATACGGCAGATCCGTAGGAAGCAAGCTCTCATGTAAACCGGCATTCCGCAAATCATCAAACTGCCGTAGAGAAAAGCGGTCTGAATATGTACAGATTTGTCCATCCCACATGCATACTTAGCGGTCGTGACATAGTCTAGGTGGATTTCTGTGAGAGCAAGAAGCTAACTCCTATGACAGTCAGTCCCAACGTATGTTAGGGTTCGCTTTTTAACTTAAAGGGTGATTAGAAGACGGCCTAGGCATTGGGTTAGTTGTAGCTTGGCCATTAAATTAGAAGGTACGTTAAGAGGACGCGAAACGCTGAGATCGAGAAAAATTGTGACGCAGAAACAATTTGCAGCCGTACAAAATATGCCAAATTCTACAACGTTTTCGCGTTTTCCACCGATAGCGTCCTAGTAGGATTTACGATTCGTAAGCTGCATCTCCTTTTATTTTTGTCCTTCTCCTTCACTCGCTGTGTCCGTTTCTCTTGAACTCTCTTCTGTTCTTTATTGATTGTGCTTGTTTGCGTGTCTTTCCTTTTCTACAGCCAGTAGCCGCTGTGTCAATCCTGGTGAAGGTTACTGGTACATATCGCAGAACTCTAACTGTCACTTATACAGCCTCGATGCATCACTGAAACTAAAATTACCTGCAAACATTTCACTACGTGATGCAACACGGCTGTCTGGGCTGTAGGTAGCAGTAGTATTGACTAACTCCTACAACTATCCCATTGGAATGGCGGTGTGCCCGATGTTGCTAAGTGGAAGTCCGAAGAGACCACCAGTTATCTGCTGTGCCCCTGTTCTCGCTTCGATAGCCAACGTCAGACTGTCGAGTGTGCCTTGAATAGACTGGACGATAGGCCATTCACAGAAGCAAAGGTCTTGGGAGCCTGGCCTCACACTTCATTAGCCCAGAAAATCATTCGGGCGCTTCTTCGCTACCTCAAGGCATCAGACTTGAGGTCCCGGCTGTTCACATCTTGCACCTAACTTAATGCACGTGAAAGTGCAATATAGATCCATGTTTTCGCTTTCGTTCTCTCCCTCGCCCATCCCCCTCCACAGGTGTAGGGTAGCAAATTAGACTCAGTCGGTTTAACCTCCCTACCTTTCCTTCCTCCCTTTTCTCTCTCTAGTGAAATCTGAGAGCTCTTTTTTCCTTTCCCTGATTCTGTTGTGTATAGAAACCTAGTAAGAGTAATATGGGGCCCTATGAGGTCGAAATGCGAAAACACCCGGGTGCACGGTAAAAAAACCCGTTGTGAGCAAAATCTCTGCAGTCCCCCACGTCGGCGTGCCTCATAATTATATCACTGTTTTGGCTCCTAAAACCCCATAATTTTATTTTCTATTGCGCCACTTCTATTTCTCAATGGAAAGATTGCAGCAAACAGGCCGTCCTTACAACCACTCAAAAGCCAAGTGAGCCATCGAGTCATGAGTTCCAACGAGCTTTATTTCGCTGCTTTTACAGCGTAACGCTAAGCGAGGACAGCTGGGGTACTTGCTTACGTATAGTATTGTGAAACAGCGTTCCAGCGCACGAGTAAACATAGTCATGTGTTCGACGGAAACTCGTCTGGCGAAGAAACATATTGGTGCCAAAAAGCGTGCTCTCGCCAAGAATAAAATAAAAATAAAGGTCAGACGTTTAAACAAGGACGAGTAGAGAAGGGCAAGAACGCCTTACTTCAAGTGAATTTTATTCACGGAAAATGAGGCTTTGCGCATAGAGGGAGGACCTGCCGGTGCACCGGACTGTTCAAAGATAGTTGCTTCAATCAGGCCATAACCATCAAAGGCAGCAAACACCAAACAGTTGCAAAAGTTTCACAGCACTCATGTGCAAATCGTCACATACCCCCCACACTACCTGGATGACGCGACACGCACGTTTGCTCTGCGATTGTCAACAACTTTTTTCGCGAGCGCGACGGAAGGAGAACTGACGCAATAATCTTTTTCGTTGGAGACAGACAGAGCTTCGAGTGCTTTGTGGTTTTTCCGAGTGATACAATTGGCGCAACACACGGTTTTTTTTTCGAAAAACGCCTTGCACAACGACGGGTGTGGTTGTCTAAATGGCCACTGCTACTTTGTGAAGCGGCAATCCTGAGATGGTGCTGGCAAACGTTGATTGAAACAGCGCACTGATTAGCAAAAATAAAATTAACCAGACGTGATATTCTGTATTCTCCAATTTACCCGGCTCTGAACAGATGGGCCCGTTACAGCCATCGCATTTGCCCACAAATCGACGCTCGGCCGATGCCTTGCGCAATGACTGGACTTCGGGTAATGCCGAGCTTTCATTTAAACCGAACAAGTTTCTTTTGCTTATTTGACCGCTTTCGTAGCTGATCCGTGGAATGACGGAGGCCCGACTTAGGGAAGGGAAGGAAGGTGGTGGCGCGCGAGTGGAGGTTGGGAGGGCACTGTCGTATATGAACTCTCGCGTAACCAACTGGCGATGGGCGAGATATGCAGGAGGGCGTACTCTCACTGGTTAGTTCGCTCGCTTGTTCATCGCGGGAATTTGAGGAAGAAAGCTTGTGCTTCTGGGAAAGCGAGTGGCGGGGAGGAACCGGATGGAGGAGCAGGCGAGGGTGTTACTCACTCGTTCATCGCACATGTTTTTGGCTGCATGGCGTTGGCCAGCTCATCGAGGACCTAAAGCCCGTGAAAAAAAAATTACGTGGGCTATGCTGTGGACGAAAATTTATGCTGCATTCTTGCCAAAAAAACACTGCAGACGCAGGCGAGGTTTGCGTGGAACGCTGACGGCGTTGACGCCTAACCAACAAGCAGAGCAATAATTTGTAGATGCGTTTCTCTCCTTCGCTGCGGCGATTCAACTCCGGGAATCTGCCTAGGGAAGTGGCGCACGTTCTTGGGCAGTTGAGATGCGAAGAAGGGCAACAAAGAGGGAGGGAGGCGTCTATTTCCTGCTTACTCGCTAGTGCGTTAGTTCCTTCGTTTGTTCGTCTTATTCGCTTAAATTGACAATGATCGGCGATAGCTTCTGTCTTATATTGTTATCCTTCTAAATGCTCAAATATGGAGCACTGAAGCTTCCGAGAAAAGTCCAAATATTACTTAGGGACCGTTTCTATTTGTGGACACCACAAAGAAGTGTTTCATAACACTATTATAGAGCTTAGCTTGCCGCGATTTATGAGTTGCTGTAATTGGCAAAGAAAAGCGAAGATTATTTGTATGCTCAGAAGTAGGTACCTTTTGCAACCCAAGAAACCGTGGAGCACGCCCTCCCGCTGTCTCTCTCGTACAGCACAAGTGACCTACGTGACATGAAGTTGTACAGCGTCAAGGTTCAGCCCAGTTTTTTTTACAGGAAAGCTTTTTTCTTGCCGGCGAGTTCGCGTTTGTTATCGCAAGGTTCTGTGCTGTCGAGTTTGGATCAGAAGGTCACAGTGGAGCGTTTGTGGACCTCAGAGGTCGCAGTGGAACTGCGGGGTTGAGAAGTTGGAGAGAAGCAAAAGCGTCTCAGATATTGGCCGGCGTGTGGGTGAGGGTAATGAGAAGAACTCCACCGTATCAGGTGGGTCTTCACCGCAAGAATCCTGAGACGATGATGACTATAAAGCTCTTTCATGGCTCGTACCCTCTAAGGGGGATGGATCAAGAATCAGGCGGCCGTAGGTACGGCGACGAAGACGGGCATCGTCGTGATAACAAAATAGAAAGAATGTATCCTTTGACTGGTACATCATCATCATCATCATCATCATCATCATCATCATCAGCCTGGTTATGCCCACTCCAGGACAAAGACCTCTCCCATACTTCTCCAACTACCTCGGCCCTGTACAAAATGTGGCCATGTCGTCCCTGCAAACTTCTTAATCTCATCCGCCCACCTAACTTTCTGCTGCCCCCGGCTACGCTTCCCTTCCCTTGGAATCCAGTCCGTAAGCCATCGGTTATCTTCCATCCTCACAACATGCCCTGATCATGTGCATTTCTTTTTCTCATTTGAACTAAGATGTCATTAACTCGCATTTGTTTCCTCACTAAATCTGCTCGTTTCTTATCCCTTAAGGTTACACCCGTCATTCTGCTTTCCATAGCTCGTTGCGTCGTCCTCAATTTAAGCTGAACCGTTTTCGTACGCCTCGAATTTTCTGCCCCTTGCGTGAGTACTGGTAAGACACCGCTGATATACCCTTTTCTCTTGAGGGATAATGGCAAGCTGCTGTTCATGATATGAGAATGCCCGCCAAACGCGCCCCATCCCATTCTTATTCTTCTGATTATTTCAGGGTCATGATCCGGATCCGCGGTCACTACCTGCCCAGAGTATATGTATTTTCTTACCACTTCGAATGCCTCGCTACCTATAGTAAACTGCTGTTCTCTACCGAGACTCTTAAACATTACTTCAGTTTTCTGCAGATTAATTTTTAGACCTACCCTTCTGCTTTGCCTGGACTACGGTACATGGTACATGGTGAGTAGTACAAGCTTGTGGCTATATCCGGGTCTCGATTAGTTCTGCCCAACAAGGGGGCCCGAACTGCCTTAAGTACCTACTCGCAAACAGCCGCTACGATCGATGGAGTGGTCCAAACCAAAAGTGTCACTCACTTCTCGTGGTTTCGTGGTAGTTGAAATACGCTTGGAATTGAGCCTATGGAAGTGCCAGTGCCTGCGTATTCAGCACAGTCGTGTGTTCCCTTGTCAAGTTGTGAAGGTGAGGCCGGTCCGCTTTGTGGCCTGCTGATCACTCGTCTTAGCTGGGGAAGTGGCTAGTGCCAAGTTTTCTTGTGAACGGGTGCGATTAACTCGAGACGGCGAAGCGAGGCTGATTTCATCATCAGCCAATGCTTTATTGTCGATCTGCAGACAAGCAAAAACAGGTTGACGCTCGATTTTATCCTTGCCCGCGGGTTGGATGCCGTAAAGGTGTAAAAATACTTCTTGCACTAGTCCACACATCCATAAGTCTTCATTATCCTCTCAGTTAATACTTGATTTCTGGAAAACAAGGAACCCACACAATTGTGTGCAATGATTCTGAGTCCTTGTACTGTTGTTATCACTGCGTGATCTTATTGAATGTGCATACTCATATTCCCCCTTATCATACCCGCGTTTGGCGCAAATATACTCGCGTTACTTTTAACTGTCATCAACTGTAAAAAATATAAGACATGTTTATTACAAGAAGCCGTTCGCAGATTCAAGGACATAAACATTCGCAAAAAATAAATAAAATGGCTTACAACTAGCGGCTTATCTGTTTTGTTCATGCTGATGCAAATACACGTTCAACGAACGTTGTGTAGGAACTTCTAAATTATTTGGCGAGATCTTGAAAAAAGAAACACACCGAAACATAGCACGAAAGGTTGAGCTCATTTAGATGGCGGCACTGCATCGGGCTTCGATAAGTATTTCAAGGTTTTCTGAATTGCCACACGTTACTATTACGTCTTCTGTTCTGGCGCAGATTGATTGTCCACATATGTCTGCATATGTCCGCTTGGCGAAATAACGGCCAGCGAGACACCCCCCACCCCAAGAGGGAATCTAAAAGGAAAGTTCGTTTGTCTAAAAAAAGAAACAAATAATGAGCTGGAAGGACAATATGTATTGCAATGTGTGTGTTTAGGAATCGCTCATTATTTCATCGGGCAATCCCGAAGACAACAAAGGTGGCAACTGGCCCATCCACAAGGGCAATACAGACGGTTATCAGATGCTGGTTTGTCAGCCTCGCGGCCATTCCTTCGCCTGCTCGGTTAGAACCAGACTGAAGACAAATTCCTCACCCTTACGCATGTTTCGGCGAATCAGCCTATTTCAAGTTAAAAGCATTTTTAACAACAATAGTGACAGTGGCTGAAGCGAAAAAGAAGGTAGCGCTTGAAAAATGGCAGCACTACTGATCATAGGTATCCCGTATAAATGTTTTGAACTCTACGTCAATCTAGGCATGATGATCCCGATAATTGTTTTTCTTATATAAACTAGAGTTTGACCTTATCTTGACTCCTCCCCTTGCATTGGATGCGATGTAGGCATAAAATGCAGCCTCACTATCTAGAATGTGCTGAATAATGAACATATTAAAAATATACTCACTACAGTAACAAACGCATATCCTATCTTCACGCAGCTCACGGCTGCAGAGGAGATTATACATTGTAGTGTCTACATTACAATCGCTCGATTTCCACGGTACATCGTCAGAAGCGCAGACATTTGTGCCGTCCACTAAATGCATCAGACAAAAGAGAAGTGCACATGTGTAAAATTAGGCATTTAGGAAGTTCAAAACTTTCGAACCTTTACGTGCAAGGGCGTCCACAAATTTCGAGAACAAGCAATGTTGTCAAGTAGTGTCAGTTCACAACATAGGGAATTCTTATCCGGCAGTGCGTTTTTACTGATGCTGGTATGCGCCATTTCACGTGCTCTCTTAGAAATCAATAAAATAAAGTGTTAAGCCGGTATGCTATTTAAAACCTTCTTTTGTCTCAGTGATGGTCATTTTATATATTGTTAGGCTGTTCCTATTTCCCCCCTCAAATATATAGCTGGCAGACGTTTAGTAGACCTTTTTAATAAACTCATGCGTTTTTTTCACGATGACCTCTAGTATTTTGAAGACCATAAATATAACACCCTGTATCAGATTCATGGAATGCATGAAACACTTTACTGGAATGAAATGTTACCAAGAACTTGTTTACAGATGTCATGATAGAGGCAGTGACGAATCGCATATTCGACTGAAGCAGGAACTAGAAACCACATCATATTTGTCTTTAGTTCGATGCAACGCGGAACAAATAAATAATTATTAAATGTAAGGCATACCAAGGCAGGCATTCAATATGCTTGCATGAATAATAAATCCGCTTCGAAATGCCCTGTGTAACACACAGTACGCACGTACGGGGCAGAAGCCTGGAGGCTTACGAAAAGGGTTCTACTTAAGTTGAGGACGACGCTACGAGCTATGGAAAGAAGAGTGACAGGTGTAACGTTAAGGGATGAGAAAAGAGCAGATTGAGGGAGGGAACAAACTCGAATTAATGACATCTTAGTTGAAATCAAGAAAAAGAAATGGGCATGGGCTGGACATTTAATGAGGAAGGAAGATTACCGATGGTCATAAACGTTACGGACTGGATTCCAAGGGACGGGAAGCGTAGCAGGGGCGGCAGAAAGTTAGGTGGGTGGATGAGATTAAGAAATTTGCAGTGACTACATGGCCACAATTAGTACATGACCGGGGTAGTAGGAGATGTATGGGAGAGGCCTTTCCTCTGTACTGAGCGTAACCAGGCTGATGATGATGATGTGTAACATCACACTGATCTTATTGACAGCTCCTCCTTTCTATGCTAGAGTGGTTCTACTAAACGGGCAGTTCCAAGTAGCGGCATATTGTACAGCCAAACGAGAAATACCTTTAGTTTGCGCATATCACTAATATCACTCGTAATTCACAAGGGCTAGCATTACGATATAGAACGCCGCCTGTGAAACTCTTTATTGGTTTCCTTCCGACACTTCTCCTTGTCCGCACTTGGGTGGGTGACAGGAACTACAAAGTGCAATAAGTGCCTTGCTAAATATTATCTCAATAAAAATGTTTCGTTATAATATATGATGACGCTTAGCAAAAATCTAGGTGGATATGCTCGCAGTGGTTGCTCTAATGCTAGACTTAGCACGACTTCCTTGTAGTCTACTTTAAAAAAACACACCGAATATTGCTATATCATGTAGAATTCAGGCCGAGAAGCAATATGAATTGAAGATGCACCCAAACAGAGTGCCCTGGAATATATTCCCAAACAGTCATCATCATCATCAGCATCATCACCTGCGCGGTTACGCCCACTGCAGGGCAAAGGCCTGTCCCATCCCTATTGCAAAAACCAGCGCTTTCCAGTGTGAAACCAGCGCGCTTTTTGGCGCTGGCTCGCACTGGGTACGCTGGCACTCTCTGGGACTCACTGGGACACCAGTGAGAACGCTGGATAAGAGCTAGGTCACACTGGAAGAGACGCTGGTTCCACTGCCATGACGCTGGGGCTCACTGGTTTGGTCTGTACAGGCGCTGGTTCTCGCTGCACTTCGCTGGTTCGCACTGGAAACTGCGCTGGTTGTGTTTGTGCCGCACTGGTTCAGTACGCAAGGACGTGCACTGCTGAATATTAAATGCTTTATACAATTTCATCGCTTGATACTACTCTGTTTTCCTAAATAACGCTATACCTTGGGGTTGTAAAACCCTATTTCGTGTCGCAGCTTGGAATAAACGTGCGTGAGCTGCCCTGTTTATTCATGGACATTTGAAACTGAAGATCACTTTCGTTTTATTTTTCATTTTCCCTTTTGACTGGGCGGATAGCTAAATTCTTGAACGAAACCACGTAAACGCAGAGGGCGCCGCGTTTTTTAGTAGTTCGCACGTAACGTATGACTGGGAGTGGTCACCGTTGTCGCACTGTTGTGAAGTGGACATGAAATACAGAAGTCGTTCAGACGCGCGCGAACGGACCTCGAGTTCGAAGCCTATCGCTGACTGATATTATCGCACCGATAACAAAGCTGAGGTGATTCGTGCGCTTCCACCTTCCCTATTGTACTAAAAAAAGTTCTGAGGCTCAAATACACACATTTTAGCTTTCGCCATCTACTCGCGCCGAGATCGGTCCCCGCCGAAGCTTAGGCCTAGCGTATCCGCCGAGTCCGTCCTCACGCTATCGGCGCGTCTAGGCTACAGGAATCAAGAAATCTAACAAGAATAAATCACTCTATATTTCTGCTTTCGCATCGGTGCTCCTAAATAAGAAATGTTTTTATGTCTACAGTGCCAGCACAAGAAGCGATGACCGCAGATGTGACGCGTCATAAACACAGGTAAATGTGCTATTGCCGAAGGCTGCCAGCACTAGCCTGCGCTTCAATGACGAAGATATATGACAGGCGTGTTGACTGAAAGACATCACTGAACTAAGGAAACGTTGCATATCCTTTGCGTGAAGAACAAGAAACGGCTATCGAAATCGGCAGTAACAGCCCATACACCGTCCCGTTTCGGCGGTTCATTTATGACTTTTTGTCGAAGTTAAAATAGCTATCGCAAGCGAAACTCTATGTTGTGGCACTTCCAAGAATACTGCTGAATACGGACAGCAACTTTTTTTTTCTGGTACAGGCGTGAGTTTTATTTGCCGGGCGATAGCGCATCAACCATGTCTGTACGAGACGTAGCTCTGCGATACAAACTGCTTCTCGGCTGCTGGCGTGGCTTAGAGGTAAAGTATTGGGCTTCTGATCTGTAGGTCGGACGTTCGAAGCAGTTTTATTTATACGTTTTTTCCCCCTTTTTTTATTGCACTAAAGCGATCTTTGTTGCTTTCTGTATTCAAGAAAATATATACGGCGTCCAGGCACCGCATATTTAACGCGCTAGAGCTGTTTCTCGCACGAGTGCCTCCCAGTACGCCACGCCTTCCCAGCGCCCTAGCATCCAGCGCGCTGCACTGGGCCCATAATCCGGCGCACTGGGTCCCAGTGGCACTGGGGTTTGCAATAGGGATACTTCTCCAACTACCCAGGTCATGTACTAATTGTGGCCATGTTGTCCCTGCAAACTTCGTAATCTCTTCCACCCACCTAACTTTCTGCCGGCCTCTGCTACGTTTCTCATCCCTGGAATCCAGTCCGTAACCCTTAATGACCATCGCTTATCTTCCCTCCTCACTACATGTCCTCCCCATACCCATATCTTTTTCTTGATTTCAACTAATATGTAATTAACTCGCCTTTGTTCCCTCACCCAATCTGCCCTTTTCTTATCCCTTGCAGCAGTAGCGGTGGTGCAGCGGTGGCGTAGAGGTAGAGCATCCACCTCACGTGCAAGAGGACCGTGGTTGGAGTCCCAGTGCCGCGCAATTTTCCACGGGAAAATAAAATCCGCGTGTTGATCAAATTGCATAAACAGGCCGGCAGTGCGGGCTGATCACGGTGTCGGAACCGGTAACGCACTACCTCACCAAAGCAGGATTGGCCACCCTGGTGCAGTACTTGGCCACAACCTGCTGTATGAATACAGCAATCCCAAACAGTACTCAGTGGTAAACCAAATTTTTTTACACATAGCGCTAGACCTTGGCACCACTCTCTGTACCGTCTTTCGGCCCTTCTAAAATGCCTCACTTAGCGGTTCGCCTTGAGCGAGCGACATCTGCAAGTTGAAGATGGATCTAGTTGGTATTCCATGTTCAAGGTAACTTCGTCACTGAAATGGAAGAACGAACGACAAAAATTATGCAGATCCCAGGCATTGTGGTAATCAATGTAAGCGAAAAATATCGTGCTGGATGCTTTGATTTACAATAATTCGCGGTGATGATTACGCCTAAAACCTAATTTCTTAAACTTTATTCTAACGCGAGATTCGTGAGTTGATGTTATGCGTTACCTTGCTGTTTGTCTGCGTAGTGCTCAGAACACACAGGGATAAATGTTTGCTTGAGGCATTTTCGTGCGCCTTATTTCATAATCTCCGAGAAGTCTTAAACTTGAATTTCATTATGGGGTTGTACGTGCCAAAACCACGATCCGATAATGCGGCACGCCTCAGTGACGCACTACGGATAAATTTTGACACAATGATGTTCTTTAACCTGTCCCAAAATCTAAGTGCGCGTGCGTTTTCCGTTTCGCTGTCGTCGAAATCCGGCTGCCGAGATTGGGATCAAAGCCACGGCCTCTAGCAATGCGATAGCCACAAAGTTAAAGGTGCGGACACTGAAATGTTGATTTGCCGGTCGACCACTTCCGTAGTGCCGCCTGAACCCTGCAGTTTGCTTTAATTAATTCGGCTCTCCTTCTGCACGCCCTGCGTTGTTTGTCCGATTTACACATTTGCAGAGTGTTTACTTTTCAGAAACATCAAGAATGTACAGTAGCATAGCTTGAACTTAAGTTTGCCTAGTTTCCCCGTAACCACCGTCGTATAGTGGTAGGGTTGGCCTCGCTTCTCACGTCAGCTCGCCCAACCCTTTCTTGTACTGGATCTGCCGCTTCTTCTGCCTACTCCATGCAATTCTACATACGTCCCCTTTTGACTCTCAGCTTAGTGTAAAGTGAAGCACTGCAGTTTCGGCAACACTTCTCAGGGGAGTGACGGATAATTACTGCTGTCAAGACGCTACCGTGGCGAAGGCCAGGGAGCTCTAGAGCGCAGTGTGCACATCCGGTGCGGTAGGGTGAAAACGAGTTTATAGCGTCGCCTTTCCTCTAGGGCTCACTCCTGTCATGTATTCGCACGCCGCAACCCCCCCCCCCCAGCCTCGCCCTCCTCCGACGCGGTGTGCCTGACAGCAGCAGACACCGTAGAAGCCGCAGCCACAGCGGCAGCGGCAGCAGCAGGGGGGAATTCGAAGGAAGAGGCAATGAAAGCTTTGCTTTAAAAAGGAATACTCACGACACCCAGACAAGCGCTTTATTAGGTGTCGTACGTGGCAGCATTTACTCGTTCGTTCTTGTAGCTCAGCACATTTGTTCAGTTAGGAATCTTGAGCTTCAGCGGAGCTATGTTGTACAAAGGAGACCCTTAAGGATGGTTTTCGACAGCCATTATGGCACTGAATCATTGTCACGGATACTTAAGTGGCTGTATAAAATATATGTAGCATTCACAGACACTGTAACAATGAGCCTACAGGATGCGGCATTGCCTAGATTCCCCTCAGGGCCAACACAACTGGGCATAGCGCAATTTTCCAGTGGGGACCTGGCCACTGTGGTATTTAGGTGAAGTGAGAAATCCACCAAAGCGGCTCCAAATCGCATTAAGACAACAAACTTACAAGATATTTTAAGAAAGCCAGCGCTTCAAAGATGGCCATAGAATACGCCGGTCAAGAAAGGAGTGCATCTCGAATCCGTCGCATTTTTAATAACTTTCAGCAGCCGGCTGACATTCGCATAATATCAGGAATTCCAAGGCTGCTTCCACCTCAGTTAGAGGTATTGCACTATCAGCATCTACTGAACGTAGCATTCATGAACTATTATTTGTGTCGTATTGGGCGAACAAACGATATGTGATGATATAAGTGTGCCTGTTTAAAAACACACTCCTTATCTACTTACACTAGGATTGCACTACTTAAATGCGCCCCAAAGCGTGACGAAATATCTTCTCTTAAACGCCAAGCAAACATGATTTGTCACGGTTTGTTAAGTTACATGCCAATTTTCGTCCTATGCCTAACCTTCAAAACGGTGAAATGCCTCAAGTTTAGTGTTCCGACACCTATCAGAAATTGGCCTTCTGGAAATGCTTTAACCGATGTTCACTTCTCGACATGAAGAGGCGCTAATTTTCCACTACGGTTGCATAAGTAAATATCGTTGCCATGTTGTCTTGCGCCATTCAGTTTTTCTTACACTATCTTTTGCAATGATTCAAACCCGTTTCTTCAAAAGATTAGCATCTCTAGACTCATAAGCATGTTGTGAAAAAAATTCTCTATTCCAATAAAGCCCTTCTCTTGGTTTTATTAGAAATTTGTATCGTGCTATATGCACTGAGAAGCTGAAATGTGACACGGCTTCGCGGGGAGGTGTTAACCGGCGCTGGAAGTGCCAAAACTAATGCAGACAAATAAAAAGCCGCACTTTTGCCCGAAAGGGGACGAAATGATTGCGAAGCAAGTTAGTAGACAGCTGTGCGAAGTAAGCTCAGTAATTTTATCTGGTTTTTAAACTACTAAACATAGGCACACTAACAACATGACAATCAGGGTTCCCGGGCCCACAAGAAACATGAAAAGATCTAACTCGATGACCCAGGAAATTCGCTGTCCGAACGCAGGAGTTAGGAAGCGCGTCAGCAGCAGCGACCGAATTTACCTTCGTATACTCGCATCAACGCCAACTAAGCTCCGCAAACACTGCGCACGGTGGATTTTGTCGACATCGCAGATTACATTCCGGATAGCGCAGCACGCGCGGGCGCATGCGCGCGCCTGCACAGCAGCCGTCGGAGTAAAACGCGCCCCTCTCATCATCATCATAGAAACTTTATTGTAAGACTGAGGAGTTTGGAGCACGCAGGCTCCTGGGCCCCCGCACGACCCCACTGCACTCAAGCGTTTATGTTGCTTCGCTCCATAACGCTGGCAGCCCGATCAGTAGCCATGGTCTGCACGACCGGGCCTCCAGAGCGCAGCAGGGTCTCCCAGTCCTCCCAGGTCTTCAGGTGCTCGAGGCCGCGCGGGGGAGGATCCGCCGGGCAATGAGAAAGGAGGTGGAGAGCAGAAGCGCGAGGTTCGGGACAGAGTTTACAGGCTATGTGAGGAAAAGTGGGTGATAGTGAGAAAGAGTCAGAGGAGATGGGAGAGTGAGTTTGTAATCGGCGCCAAAGGGTTGCTTGTCGATTGCTAAGGGATTTCTGCGGTGCGGGGTACAGCTGACGCGCCGCCTTGGAGGCATTCGTGAGCTCGTTGAAAGTGTGCGCGCGCTCCATCGTGAATCCCGGATCGGAGGCCGCAAGAGCCCGGTTTAAAAAACCTCGGGCTAAGAGGTTGGCGGCCTCGTTACCAGGATTCCCGCAGTGCGCGGGCATCCAAATCAGCTCCACATGACGGGGCGGGGGTGCAACGGGCGAGTCCAGTATGCAAAAAGCAGGGACGTGAACTCGGCCTCGTGCGAAATTTAGGATTGCAGTTTTGGAGTCTGATAAAACATACCGTGCTTCTGTGTTGATGATAGCTAGGGCAATGGCGGCTTCCTCTGCAGCTTCGGGAGAGGTGTCTGGGGGGAGTGTGTGCATTCCAATGGGAGAGAGAGTGTGATCCACCACGACAGCGACCGCTTCATCACCCTTGCAGGCTGCGTCTACCCATACGGCGTCCGGTTCCGAGCTGTAGTAACGGTGCAGCGCTGTAGCTCGAGCTCTGCGGCGCTTATCGTGGTGTTCGGGGTGCATGTTACGGGGGAGTGGCTTAATGAGCAGTTCGCGGTGTAAGGGTTTTGGTATGCGGCGTAATGTCGGATCATTGGCTGGTATCCGGATTCCAAGGGAGTGCAGTATGTACCGGCCAGTGTTGGTTTGTGTGAGACGAAGGTATTGTGCTTGGCGGTGCGCGCCTACAAGTTCCCCGATTGTGTTGTGGAGGCCAAATTGTTAGAGTCGTTCGGTAGGTGTATTTATGGGAAGGTGGAGGGCGAATTTGTATGCCCGGGAATGAGAGCGTCCATGGCGTCAGTTTCACGGCGAGACAGCTTGAGATAGGGGGTGGAGTAGAGTACATGGCTGAGTACAAAGGCGTGAACAAGTCGGCATAGATCACGCTCCCTCATGCCTATGTGGTGGCCAGAGACCCGGCAGATAAGGTGCGAGATCGCCCCTACTACCTGCCTGAGTCTCCGGAATGTAGTCGTGTGCTTCCCATCACTCTGGATATGCATACCAAGTATCATGAGGGTTTCGACCTCTGTTATCGGTCTACCGTCAAGCTCGATGACGAAGGGGGAGCCGGGCAAGTTGCGGTTCTTGGGACGAATGCACAGCAGCTCGGACTTCTCTGGTGAACAAGAAAGTCCTATGCTAACTGCATAGTTTTGGGTCAGATTTGTGGCTGCTTGGATGGTTTCCTGTATGGCGCCATCACTGCCATGGGTAGTCCATAGCGTAATGACGTCTGCGTAGATAGTAAGTTTCAGGTGAGGAACGGTTGCCAATTGTCGTGCTAGGGGGATGAGTGTGATATCAAATAAGAAAGGTGAGAGGACGGAGCCTTGGGGGTGCCTACGCTTTTTAGTGAATATGTGGGGTAGGTGAGCGGCCGGAAGTGAAGCTCGGCCGTGCGTGCTGTGAGGAATGCCTGAGTGTAGGTGTACGTACGTGCGCCCACATTCAGTGGGGAGAGCGCAGTCATGATCGCGTGATGTTCGATGCGATCAAAAGCTTTGGATAAATCCAAAGCCAGGACTGCCTTGGTGTGGCTTGGAATGAGCGGATCGAAGATGTCATGGGTGATTTGCAACATGGCGTCTTGTGTGGACAAATGGGGGCGGAATCCCACCATGCTGTGAGGGTATGAGTCATGGTCTGTCATGTGCTGTGCGAGCCTCGCTGATACCACATGCTCGAAAAGCTTTCCGAGACACGAGGTTAGCGAGATTGGGCGAAGGTTTTGGAGTGTAAGTGGTTTGTTGGGCTTCGGAATGAAGATTACCTTTGCGTGTCGCCAGGACTGGGTGAGGGTGCCCTCTTTCCAGCACTGGTTGAAGTACTCCGTGATGCGAGTAATCGATTGATTGTCCAGATTACGAAGCGTTGTGTTGGTGACCTGGTCGGGGCCGGACGCGGAATCGGTGCGGAGAGTCATAAGGGCTGCTCTGACCTCCGCCTCTGTTAGGTCGGTGTCGAGTTCGGGGTTCGGCTGTCCTGTGTATGAGGGTAGAGGAGATGGTATGCCAGGTGAAGTGTATGTGTCGCGGAGTGTACCCAAGAGAGCATCGGGGTTGTCCATGTGTGTGTGTATGAGCTGGGTGACGGGCTGCTGGGTGGTGTTTTTTGTTTTCGATGGATCGATGAGGTGTCGGAGGAGGTGCCACGCTCTTTTGGTTGTCAGTTTGCCGGCGATGCCGTCGCATACTTGCCCCCAATTTGAGCGGCAGAGCTCCTCCGAATGTAGTTGAATTTGGGATTGTAAAGCAGCTAAGCGTTTCTTTAGTGTTCTGTTCTGTTTACCTCGTTTCCACCTTTCTAGGAGGCTGTGGTAGGCCTCCCAGAGGTGGGCGAGTCGGGTGTCTAGTGTCGGGGTGTCTGTGGTGGTTCCAATCAGTTGCGTACGTTGTTGGATGTCAATCTGAAGAGAGTCTACCCAGTCGGTGATGTCGGTGATGGGGTTGTCAGGGAGGGCAGTCCGCGCGGTGCGCAGACCGTCCCAGTTAATGAGTTTGTGTGTCATGTAGGCGTGGCGGGGTGGTTTGAATGGGACAGTGACTTGTATCATGTAATGATCACTGCCCAGTGTGTGTTGTGTTCTCGTGCAGGTCACATCACGGAAGGAGCGGCTTATCACCAGATCCGGACTAGTGTCCATGCTGACACTGTTGCCGATTCGCGTAGGCATCTGAAAGTTGTTGTGGACGGAAAGTTGGAGGTTCTGCATGAGCAGCCAGAGCCTGCGACCTCTGTGTGTGGTTGTTTTATATCCCCAGTCAGTGTGCTGGCTGTTGAAATCCCCACCGATTAGTACGGGGTGATTCCCTGCTAGGCGGTACAACTCTCGGAGGAGGGAGTCCAACGAGGCCATTGGTTGGGATGGGGGGTGGTAGATATTGGCAATAAAGATGGATGGGAGTGTATGTGTATGATGGATAACGCGCCCCTCGCGCTCCCCTTATCCTGAAGCCATGCAAGCGACGGAAGCTGGCGCGCTTCCTTCCAACCTTACCTTGCGTGGTCGAGATTGATCTGTCATCGCCAGCTCACCCTCGCGCGCTTTGACTTGCGCATGCAACATACGGCGCGCGGCGACGACCTTATCGGTTTTGGTCATTATGCGGAACCTCACGGCCATGGTGACGGTGATGCCGACTGCAGATATGCACATGGAGTGTCGAAAATAACTCTCATTGCAATAAAATATTGCTGGGTGAGAGAAGCGGACGTGACCGCGAACGGCTTGGGTGAAGGGCTAGAAGGGAGCTAGACGGGGCGGATACTAATACCGGACTCCCAGCCGGGCATCTTTGTCTTCACCACCGGAGGTTTGTACATCTCAGTAAAGACTGCAGAGCCTACAAAAATATTTTTGGAGTGGATGATTCCGCGCATAAAAAAAGGAGGGTAGCTTCCTATTAACTTAGAGAATCGTGTATTTTTATCGCAATTGGCGTATTGAAAGCGATTGTGAAGAGACGCTAGCACTCTTACAAAGGTACGAAAGTAGCTTTTATTGAAGACGATGAAAAAATAAGCTATGGTGTGGGAATTATATAGTTACGTGCAAATCTTCATCGAATGTAAATGATTGTCCAGAATTTCACTTGAACCTTGCTCTACAGTTGCACAGATAGGTGGAATGCAAAGCCTTATTAATCATTCTGAGTGCTTGCAGAGGTAATGAAGTACCAGCACAGTATCAAGTACGAAGCGCCCCACCGTCACCAACAAATCTGCACGATCAGTCCACAGAAGTCGAATCTTGTTTTAGTATGCTAATAAGCCATCATCGGGGCTCAAGTGAATGAAGTTCCTCTTGATGACATAATCAAGCCATCCACTACTCCTTAGTCATCACCCATCATGTCCTCAAAGAACAAGGAAGACGACATTTTGCAGTTCCCGGTGATTTATCGCTGCCTGAACAGCATTACCTAGAAATACTATTTTCCGCTTCCTGGAATAACCAAACCCTCCATGCACAATGCAACAGCGAATAGGGTGGTTAATTAGGCCCCAAGAACGGTTATTGCTTGATCGAACTGAAGGAAAGCGAGAATGTGGAGACGACGTTCATAAAACCTAGCTGATGAATTTTGTCGAATTTATGCTCATACCAATAGGACTGCGCGAGCAACACGTGCATCATAGGGTGATCGACACCCAGGGCTGAAGTAGCATATACGCCCCGTGTATGTCCATGACTGCCTTCGTTCAAACTAGTATCTTCGAGGACAACCTCCAAGCCTGCATGCTATACTGAAAGCGATTATTTTAAGTGTGCTGACAAGGTGTTGTAAACGTTACGCATCGTCAACATAAAGCTGATGTTTATCGCTCCCTCCTGCAACCGTGACGACATGCGCCCGGACAATGAAAAAAAAAAACTCGAAACATCAGAAGTCACCTGGCCGCTAGGTCGTCCGCAGTTTGCAGGGGCAATGTATTTCTGGGAAGAGATATCACGACGCATATCCTCTGTCCCACTGCCGACTGCCGTCACTTCCTTTATGTCCACCAGGGGCTTCTCTACTATCACCTAAACAATCTGTGGCTACTTCGGATTGCAGTTCATCAGCCTCAATATACGCCTTTTCTACCGGTGGGCTCAATGATATCATGTTGGATCAACACAATCACTTATACTGCAGCTCAGACCGTCCATCGCATTCGCTACAGATTCAAGCTAAAGAACGGTAAATTATACCGGCGCATTCTCTTCTCCATTCCATTCGTCTCTACGTAGTGGAAGCATTTGAGGACGACAGAACTGCTTGGCACTTGACCTTCCACAACACCCTACCATGTAAATTCATGCTGTTTCTGTCGTTGCCTCTAAGTTAGATCGTTTTGCACTATGGCACTCCACGTATGTACTGTAGCTATCAATTCTCAGGTGTTCCTCTCCCGTGTTCATTATGACATGATTCGCTAATCCAGCACCCTAAACAAAGCAACGTTTGCGTACTAGCATCGGAGAAACGGTTTCACTGAACGCTTTAACCGAGCTTTATTTGGTACGATTTCCCAGTACCTCCACTACTTTTATAACGGAAGTTGACCATCCACAACTTTTCGGCCAGGTTGGAGAGGGCACTCAGAAGTTATGACGTGACGGTCGAATACACATGGGAGCGATAAGCTTAACAGGAAATGCCTTATATTTGTAGCAGGGCCTCCCAATACCGCGGGAAGAGGGTCCTTGACGTAGTGTGACGGATGACATCAAGAACCATGACAGAACGGTAGTCGTGGCCATTGGCATCGCTGCGGTTATTTCAGAATTATGCGTCAGGGAATCATGAAACACTATAAATTCAACGACTGTCGTTAGTTGAATGCGAAAACAGGTCGAAAATATCAACTCCAACTATTTAGAAAGGAGATGGTGATGGCGATACAGGAACATTAAGTACAACCGGAGGAGTAGTAGGGTGCTTGAATTTGCTGCACTTGTCGAGGCTAGCCACGTACTTGGCTGCGTACATACCATCAACTGCACACCAAGGCTGCTGACCACATACATGCCACCAGCAGCGTAATGCAGTTCAGGCTGCAATCTCTGCGCTCCCCTTCCAAGAATGTGGCCAGTCCACGAAAAAGGATAGCATCGATTGTCTGCCGGAGCACAGCGCGAAAAGACTTGGGAGAAATATTAGAATACACATCAGCGCTGACTAGCGACTGAATTTTTAATAAGAATAGAACACAAATATATACCTAAAGAAAATATGAATAAATCACTGCGCGGGACAACGAGAATGAGACACCGATGCGCAGTGATGTACTTTTGTATTCTTTAGGTTTATGTGCGTGTTCCTTTCTTAATAAAGGATTCAATCGTCAATCAGCGCTGGTGTGTGTTCCCCTTCTTATCCCGTGTCTTTTCGCGCTGTTGCCCTGTAGAGCACGTACCGACTAGCCCAAGCCGCCACGATGTCGTCGATGGTGGCCACGTTTTCATTGAAACTGTTTCCGTCATATGCGGCTGCTGGTAGGCATAGTCTGTAAAGACGTCGGCGTTCGCCTGGTGACGGCAAATGTTGTTACTGATTGCAAAGTAAAATTCCTACAAACGTAGCTCCGAGAGAGCAAGACGGTCCGCTGAGTCATGGAGACTAACCAACCAACACAATGAATGATGATTAGTAACGATCGTAAAACTTTGGCCATAGAGATGAACAGAGCTTATAGACGCCAAAAATTACGTTGGTCAATGACGGCGCAATTGTGTTAGGACTTCCTCAATGAACGGCAGGCATTGGACAATGACATGTTCGCCGTCGCTGAGACGCTGGACGCGAAGGGCGCTGAGGTCGATTCCGCTGGCACCTGTGTAAAACTTTGTTGTGGTGGAAAGATCAAAATTATGAAGTGTGGGTCGGGATGAGTGTAGGAACTTTGGTTGAGAAACCCAGAAATTACACTGCGCTGTCCAGGAGAAAGGCATATCTGCGTGCAGCACTGAATACATAGGATAAGCAGTATCGGCTAAGATGGAGGAAGAGACGTCGAACGTACGTACAAGCAAAACTCAAGAAACTTCTCAGGCAGGGTAAACAAACCAGATCTGGTCTTTCAAGCTGCGCAGTGCCCTTTCCATAAACTTTTGGAATGTCGAAGGTGCGTAACACAAACGAAACGGTGGAACATTGAATTCATCAAGCCTGTTTGGAGTCACAAAGTCGGTTCTATCTTTCTCTGCAGAATACATGTGTATCTGCCATCCCCGATTGAAGTTCGAATAATGACTAATCACAGTTTTGTAAGCTGAAGGGGTGTTTTCTAAGCCTATATTCTGATAATAATTGCATGATCAATCAACGAACTAGTAGACGTGGCCATGTCCGCAAACTGGTTAAGAAATATCTTGTGTGAGACATTTTGCAACTGTATTCCCGCATAAATACAGATTACGAAGTTCTACCATTAAAGCAGGCCAAACCTATTACTTATTTAGTATGTCGGCCGCCGAATGGTAATGCGCGTGAATTATTCGTCTTGCTCGAGTGAATGCTGTAGTTTGCTGGTCACAACAATTATTGAGTTACTTCAGGTGGACATTTCTGTATCGATATGCTCGAGAGTAGCACTATTACGATATGGAACAGCTGATGAGAACTCTCGGCTTCATAAACGCCATCAGTTCGTCTACATGAAGCAACACTACTGTTAATTTGCTTCATTTATTTATATCTAACATGTTTAGTGCATCCGTAAAAGCCGGTGTAAATAATTTAGATTTAGCGATTACAACCGTGTTTACCTATGTATTGGAAAGCTTTGACAACGCTTAGAAAAAAAAAAGAAATTTATATTTTCTTGAGATATCCCATCGCCTAGTCTTAGTGTTATTAGAAAAAGCTTTTTGTATACCTTTATTGTTAAATTTTTGAACATCAATACCATCCTGCTGAGTTCACCATATTTATCTGCATTGTGCTTGCGCAATAAATTTATAAATATTCGAAATTTCTTATGTTCATGCTATGATGTAATGATATGGTACGACTCCGAACACACGAAGTTCTGAAGAAGGAAATACTTACTGCATTGTCCTTTGAAAATGTCGTCGAAGTAATGTAGGCAGACCAACTGCTTTCCTGTCTGTTTGCAGAGCTTGTCATTCTCGGGAATGCACCGCATCGTTTCAGTGCCTGGTATAAAAGAACGCCGGAAATAAAACCATGGTCCAATTCAGTAGAGCATCATCAGCCTTGAGTACCAGTCTTTGACAGGGTATAGAAGAGCGTCGAGCTATTGCTATATTTTGACATCGGAAGTTAGTGAAGTGGGAACTTATAATAGTAAGGTTGAATAACTAACGTTAAACCTTACAAGAATTGTGCCGAATACCCATTGATGCCACGGCTCTGAGTTTGGTGAGCCAAATGAAATGTTCGAATAATCACTAAGCTAGTTGAACGTTCCAGGCGTTAAATCTGGCGCGAGGTTTATCCAAGCGCGTTCTATTTGTTTTCGGCGAATTATGTTCAATGTTCATCACTTTTAACATTGTATCAATCGAATTATTCGAGCTACTGTAAAACCGAAAGCTTACATTGTGCTAGGGTAATGCAATAATTTACCATGATAGATTCACAACAGCCGTGACAATAAGTCGCATGATTAATGCAAAGTACGTGCCAGGCAATTGGCTTCGGAAGGCCGGTGTAGATGGCTTATTCGTATGTTGTGTAAGTACGTGTAACATCTTGTACCGGATATTCCAATACTGCGAATCATACATGCAACTCCTCAGCAATATATTGCCCCAGCCAGTGTTCACATAGATGCCCACATTTAATATGCCAGACATGATCCTGCATGCTTGAGGCTTTTGAGTCGGCCTGTCTTGTCCTTCCTTGCCTTTTTACGGCAATCAAGCGGCTCAAGTTGACTGCCAGCTTGCACTACCAGGTAGCTAAAGGCCGTGATGCTTCCGTGGTCGTTCCATCATCGTAATTCCGGCTTGGTCATCCCACTGACCATCTCGTCGTTATAATGCCAGCCTTCTACGCCAACTCAGGGGTCTAAATTGTCGTAAAACTTGGGCCACTAGGGCATGCGATCGTGATCATAATACCATAGTGGTCGATGCATCGTCATCCTTCGTGCTTTGTGATCCGACTTTCGTAATGCCTTCATAGTCACGCCACGATCGTTTTACACTCGTCATGCATTCGTTATCTTGTCAACGCGGCCTGTCATGATGTCATGTCAGGCCGTGTTTGCTTGCGTTTGAGAAAGATTTCTATATTTGGTCTGCTTCTCAAACAATAATAGCGCTCACTTACCTGAGCCAACCGTAGCTTTCAAGTTGAGCAGTATGGCGCCCAAGAGGATAAATATGCTCGCCATCCGTGATTAGAAAATAAAGGTGTTAGGAGACGTATTATTAGATTTCCTGAAGTACTAGGCCTGCGACACGAAAAACAAAGATCTACTTACTAGTATGCAGAGATTGGATCTTTCCGTATAACTTCAGAAAAAGAGACCCCACCCCCAGAGTGTTTTTAAATCTACGAAATTTTCCGAATGATTATGGCTTTCAAGATTAACCTGATAAAAGAACGTGGTAAACGTGTTATAGATGGCCCACTGCGCGGTCTGTACGGATAAAGATAACAAGAATAAGAAGGGTAAGATAAGGATTTCAAAGGATAAGAAAAATAAGAAAAATGAGCGAGCTTGTAGACATGACTGTTTTTGACCAGTTTGTGTAATTGACCAATACAAAAAGCACGTCACATGAATGCCTTTCCGAGACTACGTCATCTTGTCGATCAATAAAGCGATTTCCTTTTAGGAATCGGCCTTCGCGAAGCTTATTCACAGCTTATATTTCTAGGCGGTGCTGTTTGATATCTGTATATGTTTGTAGGAGATGAGGTGTAGTAAGCGTCAAAAGGGCATTTATTCACGCGTGGTGGCTCTCCTGTTTGCCGGTGCTTGTTTGCACTGGAACATAAATGTTGTCGTCTCGCGCGGCTCAAGAGAAGCTTCCAGTAGCCGAAATTTGTTCACGTTGTCATGGTTTCTTGTCTAAAGAAACGCGTCGGATTATTTTGCTCTGGTCATGAAGAATGTAGTGAATTCTAGATTGTCCGCGAACGCCAGCCACTACTCTGGCGTATAATATGACTTACCTCTACATCTATCGGACGGAATTGACCTTCGTGCTTGATAAGACGACTATACTTGCCCTTATCATCGTGATTTCAGAACGGCGTATTTGTACGGGCGCATGCTCGCCTGATGAAGAGCAAGGTCATCAGCCCGCAGTCTTCAGAGAACTTTATGCACTTTAGGGATCCTGCATAACACCAGACGGAAGTAACTTGCGATTGTCCACTGGACATACGCGGTAAATCGGGAGACACAATTACGCCTTGATGACAGCATTAGTCTCAGGATTCAAGTAGTGAACGCACACATCACAGAGCCTGGGTCTCAATTCACGTGCTTACAAAATCTTACTCCCTCCTCAAGTTGAAAACAGCGCTGGTAGGAGCATTCAAAAGGACCAAATGACGCCTGCTGTCACCCGCAGGAGTCGCACCTATCGACGACGATGGTGATAGCGAAATCCACACCGACTCAAGTAACGAAGGCCTGAGCAATTTTCCTATTAAGAAAAAAGTGGAACTCGAAAGTGTCGTGCCTATATTACAGCTGTGTTAACTCGAGTGGAAGCCAACAATTCTCTGGTGGTGAAGGAATGTTTTGCGGTCACTTGATCCACAACAAAAGCGTAGCCTAGTTTAGAAATAGGACATCTACAGCCTATATTGACCAGCAGTCCATATGCTGACTTTCGAATTTGAACACCCGCTCTGGTCGACTTCAGTATTTGAATTGAAATGATTGGGTGCGGTGGGCCGGTCCTGCCACACTTTAAGTCCACTGCCTTAACACATGCATGATGATATCTTCGTATTAGCAATTAGTTTTCTACAAAGGCTGAGAGCAGATTGGAACTAAAATATTTCATCGTGTCATTGGCAAGCAAGGGCTGCCCTGACACCAGATTGTTTAAAGTTTTATTTTCTTCGTTTGACGTACCTTATAATATCAACGCGAAAAACTTCCGGCCGATTTCTTCCAACCTCCTCCGCTAAGGCGTTGAAGCCAAACCTGTAATGCAGCCAATGACACTTTGTTTATCGACTAGCTTCTGTAGCTGTTGTCACTGCCGAACTACCAGTTGTCTTTTCCGTAGGCTTTCCGCGCCCTTGCAATGCCCGAGAGGTGCCAAGCAGCAGAGCTCCCGCTAAAGCCCGTTGATAATTTGAAAGTAGCGACACTGCCCTCCCCGCCGCGCTTTCCTTCCTCGATCCTCCTCGCTCTCCAGCTGCGGGTGCTGCACACGTCACGCTCTGTTTCCTTGGCTTCCGCGGACGGGGGGCAGTATTTGATAGAGGCGCATGATTTCGGGCTACTTGCGTGTTCGAGTGGTGCATAAAATTTGAAAATTGGTCATGACAGCATCGAGAATGCTGAAGATAACTTTTATGTGGAGGTTGGTTTCTTCTTAAGGTCATACTGATGGAGCATACTAATGTAAACGGAGCTTCAAGGCGAGTTGGGTAATCGAGACATTTTTTTCTGCCATATAATAAGATGCTTTACTATGTGGATTGTTTGTAGCTGTGCTTCTGAACATATCTGTGCGTCTGGATTTTTTTTCTTGCTTGTGCGCGCATGTGCACCCCAAGTATTCTATTCACAGTGCTTTCTTATAATGAATAAGTATATGTTTGTCTTGTCAAATAGAAATTAGCTCTTACGCTGTGGTCTCTAAACTGAATAGGACGGTTGCGCAGTGTCAGTGCCAGGAAGCGTGCACTATCGTGTAACACCCCCTGCACATCGCCTATATCCATAAGTAAAACAAATATTAATCAAAACCAAATCAGGCGCTCGTGGCAGCCCAAGTCCAAGCAAATTGAATAATTAAAAAAATAATCTGGAAGCCCTACTGGAGTTGTCTAAGTATACGTAAGCATACCTCCGATATTAGGTTTGCATACCCCCAAATTTAGGTTAGCGCGCCCCTAGATTTGATATTGACTTATCGTTAAACTTAAGTTGGCCGCCGTCCAAATTTCAAGTTGACCAACAATAAAATTGAAGTTAACCAACCCGCAAACAAACCCCAGATTTCAACTTAGCTTAATTATCCCCTATTTAAGCCACGTGACCACATGGGAGCCACTGATGCTACAGCCGTGCCATTGCTCGAGCCGGAACATGTCATGTGATACAGCTACGCACCTGTGTAGAGTGCATAGCGCGGGTTCCTCCGGTCTCTGATTAATACTTTTCGAATGCTGTTGAATAACCTGCACATCCCATCTGCGCCAAGTGCAAGGCAAGTGCTGGATGCTCTCAATTCAGTACTTGCTACTTTTGAGTAGGCATCATGGCTCACCCGCCCCATTATATTAGCACTTAAGTTGAAAAGGCTGTGTTTTCCCTTAACGATATATTGCCACGTTCTGCAAGATACTGCTGACGACCAGTGGCTCCTTGGTCTTCACAGGTGACT
The DNA here is from genome assembly GCF_050947875.1 of Dermacentor variabilis. NCBI lineage: Eukaryota > Metazoa > Arthropoda > Arachnida > Ixodida > Ixodidae > Dermacentor > Dermacentor variabilis. Next base: position 131,173,284 of record NC_134574.1, read on the forward strand.
TCGACATGCCTCAACAGCTATGAGAAGCACCAAGATTAGTTCGAGACAGCATAATGACGGCTGCTTAGTATATCCCCGCGGCACCTGCTGATTTCAAGGCGCTTTGCATCTTGCACACACAGTTTCTCTTCTATCACACTTTCCTCTTTCTGTTCCCTCAGGTGCTTCCTCCAGTTTAGGGTAGCAAACCGGATCCTCGTCTGCCTGACCTCCCTGCCTTTCTTCTCTGTGGTTTATCTCTCTCTTAAGACCACGTCCAAATTTTGAGTTGGTCCAACCGCAAATTTCTCTCGGGCCGCCTCCAAATTTCAGTTGCCCCACGCCCTTACCAGAAGCATCTCCATGCATTTTGAAAGGAGCCCTATGCATCTGTATGGGTACCTCTTCCTATTTATTTTTTGGGGGTTTAAGTTGCTTCTTATCGCTTATGAAGCTACCACTCATATACATGTACAGTACCATAACTATATCTTAATTGTGCAAAATTACGCATTTTTGTACGGATACAAGGTATTACACTATATGCGTGACGATGCCGGGCTACTCGCCAAATAATGCTTAAGCATTAAGTACGCAATGTAGACGAGCTCGCGCTCATCACCCACAATGCCATTGGTATACTTGGCAATAGTTTCTTAAGAGTCTGCATTCACTTTATCTAGGAGAATGGCGCACACAACAAAGTAAGCTGGAAAGAAAGGTCCTCTAAAAGCCACTATATCGATTTTCAGCAAAACAGGCAACGCATACTAACAATCACGAAAAGTTCAATCGAGAGGCCGTATCGTCGCAGATAATTGTTCACAGCGGAAACCGCAAACCATAGTGCTGCATCTTGGACTGAATAACAGCTGACGGCGGGCGAGTTGATGAGTCCCAGCTGAATGTTCAGCATACTGACGACACCTAATTTTTTATGCAAAGCACAAATTGTCGAAGTAAAACGCAGGCAACCAGTCCGGAAGAATAAAAAAAAATGCAGGGTTACGGGATACTTTAATACAAGCAATAAGAAAGGCGCCTTAGCTCTACTATATAATATATTCTTCTCCATATTATATTGGTGCCTTCTGATTGGTTGCACGTGCCACACGTTTAATGCGCACACGAAGAAAGCAGAATTGAAAAGCATAACGAGGCTGGCTGTCGAACCGAATGCCGAGCCAACGCAGAATTTGGCGTCTTTCGTTAAAGCGTTTAATGGAATTCTATAGGTTTGTTCTGTGCCGTCAAATGCCGAACTTGAAGAGGAGATAAAGTGCGTAAAATTGTGACTTTAAGACCTAGCAGACAAGCTTCGAATAGCACTTGCTCTCAGTCAGAAAAAAAGCATGAGGTCAGAAAAATGAAATTCTGAAAACAGCAAGCAGTCTTACATAATTGAGCAATGAATATGCAGGAATAAATCCGAAAGAAACGCTATACATGCTGAGGACAACGTTCTGAACAAAGAAAATGAATAATGCAAAAAAAATTGAATGCCATTCTCGCAATGAAACCGCATCATTAGAACAATAGTGGCGCATGAACAACGTTGAGATGCATGGTATACCGAACGCTACAGACGAAAACCTTATGCAACTAGCAGTCGACATTGGCGCGGAAGTTCAATATACTATTTTCCATTGAGACATTTCTACCACTTACTGCGTGCCCTGTGCTAATAACCCTAGAGCAAATAAAATTATAGTGCCATTTGTCTCGAGAGACAAAAGGAACAATTTCTAGGGAAAAGCCAGAAAAGCTCGGTTGACTGCGAAAGATCCCGGCAAAGGTAAAAGTTTGAGCGATGTGTTTTTTAAAGACCACTTAAATCTACAAAGCAACGCAGTCTTCTGTGAAGCATTGAAACTGAAGGGAAGCAAACATTGTCAGTTCCTGTGTACGGATCAGTGTGTCATAAAAGCCAGAGGAACCCCAACCAGCGCATCCACAAGAAAAGATGAGGCGAACCTGCTACAACAGATGGAAGGGATAAAACGCAAGAACACCAAGATGGCGTTCAACCTTATATAACCACGAACATTTAGTAATCAGTTATCCGCGTCATCTGATTTGTACTTACTGCATCTGAGCATAAGGAGCCACCAGAAGCATCAGGATGAAGTTGTTGACCTTTGCGAAACTCAACACCACACGTTTAACTTCATTGACTTATCACATACTTGGTTACCTGAAAACACGTGTCAAATAAATCCACTCCCCAGCTATCACCTGGAATTCGCTTGTAGGCGGCGCTAATCATCAAGCACTATGAGTAACGAAACTGTACATGGGGGCGCTGCTCCTTGCGTGAGAAACGACGTAATATGCAGAATTATCAGACGTGGTTTTTAAATCTACATGGTGCAAAGTACTCGTTGTCGAAATATTACCGGATAAAGCAGCCAGAAGCGTTAAACCTCATAAACATAAACCCACATTAGTAGGCGTCGTCTACAGGCCACCGCAAATGAACAAAAATGAGTTTCTATCTGAATTAGATAAGGGGCTTGATAACCACAGTAACTGCACTACTTAGATTACTATAGCGGGTGATATCAACATTGACATTATTCGAACCGACACTTAAAGGTACACGGGCTTAATAACAAGCTGCTGAATACAACCATTACATTACCAACACGCATTACTAACTCAAGACAGAGCACATTGAATTACATAAACACAAACATATCTCACACCAAATTTTCAGGAGAAACAATAACATCTGACTTTACTGACCATCTTCCTATTTTTGCAACCATCGCCTCCAGAAGCCAGTTACGTACTCAGCTAAAGCGTATAACATAGAAACATGACATCATTTTTGATATCCTAATGAATGGAATTTGTTACTCTGTATATTCGGCAGGCATCACTGACAATAAGTATGAACAGTTCGTGAAAACATTTACTTGAAGTGAAAAACTAGGTGAATATGTTTCAATTCTATCCAGGAAATAACAATGCGAAACCCACGGCTAAGTGCCGGTATTATAAATTCAATGCATCACAATGTTAACATGTATTGGAAACAAAAGCACAGACCAGTCAGCATCACATTAGAAAACAAGTATAGTACATAGAAAAAGCTTGAAAGCTTAATCATTGTTTTTAGGGGTCGTTGTTTTTACGGTAAAATTAAACAACCACATGGTCACTCAGAAGCTGCATTGAAAGTCCTAAATACTGCCTCAAACATGCGCAACACAAAAAGTAAGTGTGGAATCTCAGTGAATGGTAAGGTAGTAAGTGATCATTCTATTATTGAATAATAGCTGAAAGCTTCACCAGTTACTTTACTACAATGACCCAACCTTTATTTGCAAATTACTCACATACATAACAGTCAGATACGGCCACACCAATTACCCGTTGCAGTTGTCTCTTTAAGCTTACATACTCTCATGAAGTCAGCAACAAAATCCTCTATTTAAGAAATACTTCATCAACCAGTCTAGACTTGGTGTATGTTTCACTGCTCAAACACTGTTCGATTATTTTATGCGAACCCCTATCAGATATAATTGACAAGCGGTTTGTTCCGGGGTCGTTTTCGATGCTAATAAAAATTTGCAAGGTTGTACCAGTGTTTAACGAAGGGGATAAAATGAATATGCAGAATTACCGACCTACATCCGCATGAATTCCGTTTTTCCAAGTTTTTTGAGAAAGTAGTGCTAGCCCGACTAGATAAGATTTTAACAGCGCCCAACGCTTGTGCTAAAGAAATATACTGATATATAAAAAGAAAGTCCACCGAGACAGCGTTAGTTACCATCGCGGAAAAAACGAAATAATCGGAGAAAAAATTATTAACCGTGAGTATCTTCATGGACCCAACCAAGGCTTTTGATCTTGTGAACCACGACTTAATACTAAAAAACATTTGAAAAGTATGGTATTCGGGGAGCATCCTTAAGACTAATTACCAGATATTTGTAAAACCAGGGTTGTACGTAGCGGTTAACGATATGTCGTCATCCCAAATGATAACTAACACAGGTATTCCCAAGGGTTCTACATCAGGCCCTTTTGTTTTTTTGGCATTCATGAAGGATTTAGCCGACTATGTCTAAGGAGACTGTATTTTACACATAGACGTTACCAATATTTTTCTGAAAGCTGGTTTTGGAAACAGATCTTAACAAAGAAAAGGCGGTTATATACTTCTAAAACTATTTGGCTGGCTTCAATCTAACTGTCTTCTGGCAAACACAAAGAAATGTAACTACGTAATTTTTGTTCCAAAAGCACCTGACTAACCAAGACTAAATCATTAAACTTCAAGAGGCCTCCTTTACAAAGGGGTAACCAGACGAAATTTTGAGGCGTCTACCTCGACAGTCAACTAAAGTGGCATAAGCATATTCGTGAAACTACACTAGCCTTCTATAAGAAAATCCCAATACTGTATAAACTACGTTACATTTTTGCTTTGCACACACCGTACTCTTTATGTCAGTATTATACACTGGCATAATACGTATGATATTAGCATATACGCACTCACGCACCACATTAATTTATTGACAATTATTGCAGCACAATATACAGCGCTTGTAGCAATCGTGTTCGGAAAAGGATCGGACTCAATCACGTTCGCATAGCCATGACTTAATGTACTGTCCGCAAAACATAGCATTAATTACCACATGCTCGTCTTGCTTTACAAGATCACGCGCAAAATTATGCGATATTCTCCTGTAAAAAATTATTAGTAAAATATGAAATACCCGGCCATTACTCTGAGTCACCACGAAAACGCTAAACGTTCGAAAATCTCGCAGTAATTGTGGATAATTTCCATTCTCGAATGTCGCATCGTAGCTTCGGAATAAATCAGCAGCAGATATAACTGCGCAATAGTCAATAATCAATTACAAAACTCACTTTCGCTCTATCATGCTGACTTACTCAAGGAGTACGCGCCATGTTTGTACGGTCTCACACAGTGTTTTTTTTCTTTTTCACGCGTTGTAGTGTTTATATAGCAGCCTGTAACAAGAGCTACAGCGCCCCACCTTTATACCATACACAATCCACTTATCTACATGTGATTAATGAAAGAGCTTGAACATGAAAAAAAAAAGAACTCTAACTTGTTCGTTTGTTTGACACATTATTTCCGCGATCAAAACTGGCGCGCACACATGTTCTCCCACACATTCATGTTACGTCACGTGAGGACCCTCATTTTGTCTTGTATTCTTTGAATTCATGTTTATTTTAAATGTACTGGCAGCTTCTTAGCCAGTATCAGCCATATTATGAGTATCAAACAGTATGTGCCAAGGTAACAGCCATAGTATGGAATTCATCATAATAGGCTACACCCGTGATCATGCCTAACTGGTGTTCGCACAAAATAAATATACCTACGATTAGGGTTTAGTGGTTACGAAAGTAGTCATGGAAAGGTTAGAAGGGTTTGACTTAATAAATGAGCTCTGATCCTCGTGAAAAACGTTTACTTGCTGAAATGATGATATTTCGGTACAGTTTCTTTGTCGGTGAGTGAATCCAAAAGGGCAGCAGCCTGGACACCTACACGAGTACTAAAGATCGCAATGCAGTCCTGTATGCCAGATATTTTGATGGACAGCTGCAGTAACCCGAAGCCAACAGCCACGTTCAGTGCAACTATGAAAGGTTTCGCACATAAATCTACGCTTTAAGATATACTGTTTTCTTTCGCGTTGAGGTTGAACATGCTGCAATCTGCATCCAGTTCTCTTCCGGTTCGAAGAAATAGTCAAAGGTGCCTGATTTCAACGTCCAGCACTAAGAAGTACAACAATGCTGAGGGGTATAGGCGACAAGGCAAAAAAGGCGACAGAAGCCTAAACCGCGTGTAAAACGAGCAGGCATCAGAATTGAGGAAGCGACAGCGTCCTGCTGAAGCCTACTCAGAAATAAAGTTTCCGATATAATGCATACAGATATAATCCATACAGCATAAGAATAATGGGGAAACCTGGCTCCAAGAGGACTAAAGCAAAGGAACACCGATTTAAAACAGGTGTGATCTGTCGTGAATCGGTTCGGCACAGCGCACTTCACCTTTACGCCGTCAGATACGTTGCATGCACAATTTTTGTCAGAAAAGGATAGAGATAAAATTCAATGCCCACAAAGGACTGGAAACGATCTTCTATACAAGAATATCGCTTACCGAAACTGAATATTATACCATACCAGGCATAGGCATATAAACAGCAATTTTTCACACTTGTGTCGCTAACGTGTGTGGAATCTTATGCGCAGTCACGAAGCGTTCAACGATGCCTATTTAAACTGTAGCGTTTAACGAAGGGGTATATTTTGAAATTCATGTGAATCAACAAACCAGAACGTATATGGTGACCTTAACTCCAGGAATGCTTCATGAAAGGACACGGTTTGACATATGCGCACAAGCTTTATTTCAAATTTGATATTGTAATCTTTATTTAGTGAACTGCAGTGCAGATACACATACCTTGCATAACTTGGATGTTCCCCATGTGTGTCTTGAGCTTCTCTTTCGATAACCTTTTGGATATAGCTGCTATATGAGCAATTGTACGCATTCGCTGCCACATAGTACATACGAGGTCGCTGTTCTTAAGTTTTCCGTTCTTTTTAAACATTGCCTGTGGCAAATAGCTTAATTCTTGTCTCTGCGCTGGACTCTTTGAACAAGCTGACATTATTAGCACGAGAACGTGAAACACAGACTCATCTAACTAGCCAACAGTCTCTAACGAACTGCTTAAAACGGCATATTGCATTTTGCGTATGGTAGATGGTTTGCAAGACCGATCCACATGAAATATATCTGCAGCATTACACCAGTTTCGATATATCATTTCCCAAATCGCGGAACAAAATACAACTGTGTTTCATTTGCACTAATGCTGCAACGTATGAAAGAAGCTTATGGAAAAATAAATTGAACTACAATGCATTTTTACGGCAAGTTTGATGGCGCTTATCCGAAAACTGGTGTCATGTTGAAATTTCCTTCTAAGTGAATACGCCATGCAAGCTCACCGGCTACTTTTCGTAAATTGCAATATGTGCCGTTGTGTGGATGAAGGCAATCAGCCACTCTTACTTCTGTGACAGTTTTGGTTTGTCGTGCAAGCAATATGCGCAAATCTGAATAATCGAGCCCGAGGACTAGATAATGGTATCGGCAATTTTATTTGCAAAATTTCTGAAGGCATTAAAAATAAATGACAACTATGTACTAACGTAAAAATGGAGCAGCAGCGCTGGATGAGTCACCTGGCGTGCTGGGGACACTGCGGCGGCCACACTCTTTGTGGGCTGAGCCGATGCCGGAGTCCGCTGCGCTGTCGCCCCCCGACCCTCCGCACCAGCATGCCCTGAAGTATTGAGGAAGGAAATAGGCTTTCGCACTTCCTGAAAGGAAATGTTATCTTTTGTCTTTAGCGTAATTATTTCATTTTCGCTCTTACAAGAAAGGCAAGCCTGGCAGTTTGCGCAGTGGTGTGACACAGTGCAGTTGACGGCAGGATGGTCGTGCGACGTGCGCTTTGCACACATGGACGGCCCCGGCAGCTCTGAGAGCCACGAACAAGTCGCTTCGCTAGGACTTAAAGGAGTGGCGCGGGTTCGGAATGTAGGGCATGAGTTGTATATTCAGGTAGCCTGTTTCAATATACCCTGGTAAAATGCTTGCGTAGAACGTCAAAATTAGGTGTTTAGTAGGCAACTTTTTCTCACCCCACCTGATCTTTATTTTCTGGACATTTGCCACGTCCTGTTCCTACCATACCTCAAGCAGCTTTGTGTCAGACAAGTCTAAATGATCTCGCTCAGATGTGACTCCGTGTATTCAGCTCAGAGGACGGTGCGGGTTCATCGAGACGGAGGTATTACCAATTTCAACCAAGTCCGGATAGTTTCTCTAACTGAATTCTTGTCACTCACTTCGAGGCACAGGTCACCGCTGGGCGCCATGAATGAGTGGGCTCATCACGTTTGGTGGACTTAAGGTGTTCTGTAATGGGGGAAGTTATGACCACGGCGTTTATAGCACAAGCAAGGCGACAAACCATGTTCCAAAACTGTGTAGCACCACTTGCGGGTGTGATTTCTTGTGGCCATATTTGAAATACCTAGTTTGAGAAGCTTTCACAGTGCCAAGTTAAAGGACAAGAGTGACTCCCTACTGGTAGGTTCTAAGAAGCAGCACAATGTTTACTCGAAAGGCACACCCATATATAAAGAGAACTCAATGATTCACAGAAAGTTCGTGCGTCAGCTCTAGAAGCGTGAGCTCCTTCTTAAAGGTCTCTAAAATTCCATTCACAGATGTACGCACTGTAAAATGTTAGACACGTTTCAGAGAAAAAAGCAGCGCTTGGAGCTGGCACAAAAGCTTTCTGTAGATCATTGATTACGTTTCCTGGATCTCCGGCTGTGCCCTTCTAGCAAACAGGTGGGCTGTTTCTTCGGAGAATTAGTGGAAAGTGACTCTGGCGCTTTAAATTCTCACATGCAAAGCTTGTAAAACGAGGTATTATAAATTTAGCCTAAAGAAATATTGCCTGCATGGGAAGCAGCACAGTTTCGCAGCACAGTTTGGGCGCCTATTCTGTGCTGGGTGCCGAATGGTCATAATTCCTGCCAATACAAAACAGCTTCCTAAGTCCACCAAACATGGTGAACAGGCTCAGTGACGGTGCCAGCTTGATTAAAGGCGTCGGTATGTAGTGCTCCAATGTGTTCATGACATTTCACGTCGGCTGAAAAAGAATGGGTAGCGTGCGGGTTCACTGTGCTTTCTTCGGCTCCGGAAAATCTGTCGAAATTGTCCAAATGTGTGAATGCGCTTGCATCGCAGCGAAGTCTTTTCTTTGTTAATAACTGAGTACATTTTGTGGCATGCGCCACAGCCAAGATTTACCAGATTCCCCCGTCGTTCTGTCATAAATATGCAGAAATCGGGACGTGCAAGCGCTTAAGGGAGCACCACTTTAACGCTCATAACACGGTACAAGGCCGTTTGGGCCTACTTTGCCGTGAGTGCGGCTGCGTGCCTTTCTTTGAACGTGCTGAAGTTCTGGCGGATCAGCTTGACAGCTCACGCGGGAAATTGAAGAGGCTAATTTTATGAGAAAACTTGGCTGCTTGTGCTTTATTTTTGCTCCTATCGCGGTGATGCATAGTGGTGTCGTGTATTTGAACAGGCTTTCGCAGTAATGTTTGTTTTCTAACAATAGAGCTTCTCTAGCTTGAGTTCCCGCAGTTTCAAGGATCGAGGATCACTTTCCAACAACCATGGCCGGCCGCAGCTGACAACTTGGCGCAGCTATGCAAAGGGAAGTGGAGAGGAAAAAAGACTAGGGATGAAATAGAAAGGCAACAGCTAGGAGCGCGCATCGGGGCGGAGGTGTTTCGGTGAGGAGGCGCACAGCGGGGATTGGGTGCACCTAGCAATGACATGACGTGCACGTGTATTCCCTGTTTACAGACGAGTCGTGTTCTCGGCAGACCACAGTATAAAGAACCAACTTTAGAGAAAGGAAACTGTATCTTCGGCAGTGGTATTAAAATAAGCAGCGGCACCGCATGGAACTTATCGGGGCGGACGCCGGATGGCGCTGCTCAACTAGAAAGCGGAAGTGCTCTTTTTTTAGACAAACATCCAATATGGCCGCTTTTCGCCGGCAGCGTGCGCTGGTACACGTTGTGCTCGCCCTGCTGCCTGTACGGCTTGCCTCATTGCCTTGGCTGTCACATAGCTGACGCGTTCTCATTGCCAGGAGACCGAAGAGCCTCTACTGACCCCCGTACAAACAAGCCACATGGGAGTTAACAGAACGTGCGACTTTACTGGCAGAAGAAAAGTAGTATTCATGTATATTCTCGTGGAAGAACTGAATTAAATTTGCATGTCCAGATACGCTGGAATCATTAACGCAATTTAGTAAATGATTACTTTCGCCGTTGCACATGAAGATCTGTTAACGAGAGACAACTAACAGCGCAAACAGTGTCCCACCTGTTGGCACCGACAGTCTTCGTCGAAGATGAGCAACTTGCATTGCGAAGTAATTGTGTGACGCCGCCATCTGCTGCCGCAGCCAACACGGTATCATTGACTACCCACCACGTAAGCGTTTAACTCCTTCCCAACCCGCACATCTCTTTTTGTTCTTTCGGGGCTGCTAAAGTGTCCCTTGCACTTCGTGCCACACTTTGTCTCAATGTGTTCATCGTCCATCCTGTGTGCGTCACCTCTGGAAGCCACTTTTTCGGGCCTTTCCACGCACGGTGCTATTAACGTTACACACTTCAGACCATGTGAGCACGTATGCTGGTCTCCATTCATGCCAGATCGAGGTTGCCGAGGAAGGCCACAAGCACAGTTTGGCCACCGATTATGTGAATAGGGAGTCCATGTCCCTGTGCTGACGGCAGTGGTAGGTGTTTACCTCCAGAGGCTGCTGCCCAATGCAGCTGACCAGGCCGTCACATCCGAGAAACCTAACATGGCAGCAATGACCGAGAGGGACAGCATCGCCACGAATTTCATTTCCTTTCGCTTCAGTGTACCTGGCAAGAACCCAGCCATGCGAACAAGGAAAGCAACTCTGAATAAGACTGGAAATTCAATACTGGGATGAGAAATCTTGCATTCAAGTAGGAAGTCATTCCGCTCTGTAAGCACTGATGGCGAAAAACGAGAGTTCGATTGGTGCGTATCAAGAATCGCTTGGCCTCTATGTTGGGATGAAGAGGAAGAATCATCTCGAAAATGAATGGGAAATGAAAACGCTTGCATTGGTTAAAAAATGTTATAGTTGGCACAAACAAAATACTTTGACAAGGCCAGGAAGCTAACTAAGAGAAGTAAATCGAAAAACACGGGTCATTGAAGTAAAAAAGATTAGAAGTGTTACGCTTAGTTTTGCAAGACACCCTGTGAATTGTATACTGAAGCTTCTTCAGTTTTTTTTGGCAGCACATTTGTGGGCTTGTGACAAGCTTAACTCCCGGTTTTAAATTACAATTTTCAGAAAAGTCTAAGGTAGACATGTAGCTGCAGAAATTGCTGCTCGGAGAGTGAACAATAACATGACGGATCGTTAGACTACTCGGTCACAATGGAGAACAATTCACTTGTACCACCGTGACTGTGTGCAACAGCTTCTATTGCTTGAGTAAACTTGTCCTCCAGCCTCACGAGATACTCATATGCTGCGTCAGTTGGCAGAGATAAATTGCTGCGGGATTTACCTCAAATTCTGCAGTTTTAAACATGGTAAAAAAGTGAGTATGTTTTACAAGGTCCTCGTAAGTTTCCTTCAGGATATTGCGTCACGAGCTGCACTGACTTTTCTTTAGGTATGTGTGTATAAAATATCCACACATATAGTCAACTATGTTTGACTCGAGCACGTCATTACTTGCTTCTGCACTGCTTTGAGGGAGCCCGTCTGTAAAAACAGCACTTGTGGAGCTAGAGGCTACTTCAGTCGGTCTCCTAAGATTTGTCAGTTGCACTGACTTAACTTGATTTAAAAGAAAACCCTTGTCCCCCTAGCAGTTACAGTTGGTAGAAAGCATGAAAAGCTTTGACACAACAATCTGCCTTCAACTCGCAGAAAACTGGTACATATTTGGACTTTCATTGCAAATATGCAGCTGCCGAATCATCCCTAACATATTCTCAAGTGGATCTTGGTTCAGCGTCTGTGTCTGCAGGAATAGAAAATTAAGAGATTGGTAAAAGTCTTGCAAGAGCAACAAGATTGCTTTGCGTGTGACCTGCCATACGTATACACGGTGTTTCAGCGAACACTTTTAAAAAATCTTTAAACGTTGCCTTTGGCAGATACAACACTTCTAGTTCATGCGCTGGTCTACTCGAAGCGGCGGACAATACTCGCACAAAAATTCTGATGAAAAATCAACTAAATAATAAAGAAATCACGAAATAAGTTTTTACCTAATTACATTATGGCTCATATTGCAATTTACACATTATTGCCGTAGTCGGATCCACTTGGAACGATTTATTCAAGATGACACCAATTTCGAGATATAAATTCCCGAACTTCGTGGATAAATGCACCGGAGTTCCAGTTATTTGTTAAAATAACGTCGTTTCATGCACTGAAGCACATAAGTAACTGGAAGGCCAATGGATTTCTCCGCAAAATTCGGGATTTCATATATCAAAACTGGTGTGGTCCTGAGAATTCGTGCCAAATTAATCCGTCTTGCGAAGTACATTGCTAGAATTTGTAAACTGCCATATTGGTCATAAGATAATTCGCTAAAAGATTGATTCGTGAATTCTTGTTAGTTCGTCAGTTTTGCGTTTCATTTTGTTGTGCAGGTCGTGTCCGCCGCTCCGAGTAGACTGGCTCATCAACGAGGATTGAGCTAGCTGTCACAGGCAAAATAAACAAAAATTAAAATGTTAGTTGAAACACCTTGTATAGTCCTAGGTTGGCTAGGGCAATCAAACTTCTAGGACTTGATCCAAATCAGGGAAGCCTTTAAAATTGAATGTGCTCTGTGGATGATGTCATCTCATGTCTCGTTTCCCGCTCTTGTATGCGCACTATGAAACTGATCGAAGCATCTAATAGCATTTCCGTCCTCTCTACAAAGCTCCTGTGTTTATGGCAGTAGGAGGCAGCAGCTTAAAAGAAATCAAGACGTGAACAGCCAAATAGACAGTGTTGCTCAAGACCTGCGAGAAAAAATTTAGTTTCATGTTGCGCAAAGGTGTCTCATGCAAATGCCTGTCAGTGATTTTTGGCAGGTATTTCAGCTTGAGGTGATGGATGGACTCTATATTTTGAATATGTGTTTCCATGAAACAACATCCTTGCCAATTTTTAGGTCATACTTCTGCAAGTTCCTTCTAGTACAATTTAATGAGTGCGGTGGATAAAAAATATATTTCTTCCCATCCATTAAAAAAGGGTCTTGTGGGGTTATTCAGAGGGCTTTCCCAAGTGCAGAATCTTTGGCAGCTTGGTCCCACACGAGATCCTTTACACAGAGACCAATGTCCTTCAGCTTACTTGCTAGTTGCCTCAGAAAACTCAGAATGGGTCCAGAAGGAACTGTGCCGTCAGCTATCATGAAAGATACAGGAGCCCCCGCTTCGCTATACCAGCCACAAGAAACAAGAGTGCTGTGTTTGCTTCACGATTAGACGTTTCAGTGCGGCTGTCAACATTACGAAGAACAACATTAGGCTTAGAGTCGTACTGCAGGTTTTGTTTAAGAGAAATTTCGTCAAAGATGAGGACACACGCCCTGTCAAATCAAACCAATTTCTTTGTTTTTTCTTTTACGAAATTTGGAATCTCTGCCATCAACCCAGTTTTGAGCGATATTGCCGATAGCCAGGCTATTAGGGTTTTTACTGTTGCAAGGCCAGGGGTTTTCTCAAAGTGCCTGTATGCTTTTGGGCTACTAAAATAGAGGTTAAGTGAAAACTGGCGGAACTTTTATGGCCAGCGTCTTCTGTGCATTTTCTAGGGTGCATCTGAATATGAAGAAATCTAAAAATAATCTGTTGAGGTACTTGGGGGATGCAGCCATCCTCAGTGCTGGTGGAATTTAGGCCGAGACTTCTTGCAGTCTTGGCACCGTCCTCCGTAGGCTTGCTATCTCATCCAAACATTTCTGTATTTGCTTCTTTGTTCATGATGTAAAAGCCTTGGGAATTCGGCACTGGTGCCTTCCTGTTGGCGTAGACGCCATCTTTTGCGATGAGGATCAAGATGTACCTGGCGCAGACTCTATTGGGGCAGAAGACTAACAGATAAGATAAAGCACGGGCAGGAAGGTCAGAATTTATCCCCACACTAGTTGTGAAGGCACCTTGAACGACGACTCGCGGAGTCATGCTCACTGGGTCGTGAAGCTGGGTCAACTAAGTGGGCTCAGGCGTGCTTGGGACAGGCTGGGCCGGGACAAAACATTAACACACTAGACGCAAAAACACAGGCAGAAAAGTCAGACATTATCCTTACACCAGCTCTGAACGCAACTGTAGCGACGGCTTGGTGCTGGAGAACGCTACGAGAAGTGCTTGGGGGAGACGCTGTTGGGGCAGAACAGTAACACATCAGACGCAAGAACGCAAGACGCAAGGAGGTCAGCCATTAGCCGTCAACATGCTTTGAATGCACCTGTAGCGACGGCTTGCTGCTGGAGGAGCCCAGGAGAAGTGCTTGAGAAAGGCTCTGTTGGGGTACAACAGTAACACATCAGGCGCAAGCACACGGGCCTTGTCCGTAGTCGAGCAGCTTGCGTAAGCATCTGGAACTCTGCCTCAGAAAATACATAACATTTATTGTAGTCACAATGTTACAGCACCCGGAATAAATAGTTAAATTACTTGATTTAGGCCGAGTGATAGTAAGGATCATAGCAAATGCCAAAACATCCTTCTGTGGGAAGTCGAAATAACAGCATAGTATTAGTAATTGGGATGGATGAATGCTCGAAGTTTGGAGTATTATTTTACTATCACACAAAGAAAATTGTTTGGTACGTCAAATCGAATAGGCACTGCAGCCTGTTTGGAATTAGGCTACGTTTTTTATCCTAATTTGAAAATGATCACCTGTTCCTGATAGTTAACAGTCCTTTTTGCCGCCTTAGCAACTATATGTTTGGTAGCAAGGTGTACCGTAATGAATATTCCTGTTTGGAAGCAAGGTACACAAATTATGAACTCGCACGTGCACTATCCGCTGTTCAGTATGCATGAATAATGTGGCGCTGCCCTAACAATAATATCTGGACAAACAATACAATACCAAATGTTAATCTGAGTTATTCAATTTATTTTTATTTATGTACCTGCTCAGCAGTGGTAGCCACATAGCCACAAAAATGACGCCCATGAGCAGCAGTAGATGTTCTTGTATTAAAACTCGAGCACCTCTTCAGTATCCTCTCAGCGGATGTGGTGTCATATCGCTAATCCGAATTTATTTCCTTTGTTTAAGAAAGCTAGTATTTTTATGTCCAGTGAGGTGTATGACCTCTTTCTCATCTCACCTCATCTCGATATTTCGACATTTGTCGCGTGCTTTTCCTTCCATCCCTCAAGCAGCTTGGTTTCAGACAAAGCGTGGATATCTTGCTCAGATGCGACTACGTGTGTTCGGCTCAGGGAACGGTGCGGGGTAGTTGAGACGGAGGTATTACCAAATTCAACAAGTCCTGATAGGTTCTCTAACTGAATTCGTGTCACGTACTTATATAGACAGGTCATCGCTGGTCGCAGTGACTGAGCGGGCTCTTCACGCTTAGTGGACCTAAGGTTTTCTGCAATGGGGTATGTAATGACCACGGTGTTTCCAGCACAAGCAAGGCGACCCACTATGCTCCAAAACTGTGTTACTTTCTACTCGTTGGTTACTCTCTACTCGTTGGTTCAAAGAAGCAGCACACATGTTTACTCGAAAGGCACACCCACACATAGAGAGAACTGAATCAATCATAAAAGGTTCCTGCGTCAGCTCTAGAAGCGTGAACTCATTCTTATGTGCCTCTAAAATTCCATTCACAGATGTGCCGACTCTAAAATATTAGAAATGTTTCACAGCGAAAAGAAGCTTTTCGAGCTGACTCAAGAGCTTTCTGTAGATCATTTATTCGTTTCCTGGATCTCCGGCTGAGCCTTTCCAGCAAACATGTGGGCAGCTTCTTCAAATAAAGAGTAGACAGTCACTCTGGCCCTATAACATGGCTCATACAAAACTTGTCAAACGAGGCAATATGAATTTAGCCAGAAGAAATAGTGCCTGCATGGGATGCAACGCAGTTTTGCAGCACACTTTGGTCGCCTATTCTGCGCTGGGTGCGAAATTGTCACAATTTCTGCCAATACAGGACAGCTTCATTAGTCCACTAAACGTGGTGAACCAGCTCAGTCACGGTGCCAGCTTGATGAAATGCGTCGGTATGCAGTGCTCCTCTTTGCTCATGATATTTCCCGTCGGTTAAAAAAGAATGGGCAGCGTGTGGCCATCACTGTGGTTAGCTCGGCTCCTGAAAACCTGTCAAAATTCTCTGCGCCTGTGTCGTGTGGTTCTTTCTCTGTCTTGTTCTTTTTTGCGCAGTTTTTCTTTGTTCTCATAATGCCATACCAACTAGCCCCTCAGCGTACGCTAGTAGACTTATTCTCTAAATGTCTGAATGCGCCTGCATCGCAGCAAAGTATTTTCTTTGTTTAGCGCAGAATACATTAGGTGGCATGCGCCACAAACATGATTTACCAGATTCGCCTGTCGTGATGTCATAAATATGGAGAACCCGGGACGTACAAGCGCTTAAGGGAGAACCATTATACCGCTCATAACACTGCACAAGGTAGTTTGGGCCTACTTTGCTGTGATTGCGTGCCGCGTGCCTCTCTTTGAACGGGCTGAAGTTTTGGCAGGACAGCTTTTGCAGCTCGCACGGGAAATCTAAGAGGCTGATTTCATTAGAAAACTGGGCTGTCTGTGCATTATTTTCACTCCTGCACGCTGATTGAAAGTGGAGTCGTAATGTGAACACACTTTCACAGTAATGTGTGTTTTCTAACAATAGAAGTGCTCAAGCTTGAGTTCCAGCAGTTTGAAGGATCAAAGATCAAGGATCACTTTACAACAGCCATGGCCGGCCACCGCTCGCAACTCGCAGCAGCTATGCAAAGGGAAGTGGAGAGGAGGAAAGACTAGTGGAGACTTAGAGAGGCAACAGATAGGCGCGCACATGGAGGGGCTGGAGTTTGGATGAGGAGGCGCGCAGCGAGGGACTGGCTGCACTTAGCAATGACATGACCTGCTCGTGCACTCCTAGTTGAGAGATGCAGCGTGCGCCAGGGGACTCTTTGTCTAATTCCGGCGACAATATGAGCAGACCATAGTATAAAGAACCAACTTTAAAGAAGGGAAACTGTACTTCCACAGTGGTACGAAAATAAGCAGCGGGAGCGCATGGAACTGATTGTAGTGGACGCCAGATGGCGCTGCTGACCAGGAAGCGGAAGTGCAGTTCTTTTAGAGAAAAATCCAATATGGCCGCTTTTCGCCGGTAGTGCGTGCTGCTGCGCGGCGTGCTCACCTTCGTGGCAATGCGGTATGTCTCATTGCCTTGGCTGTCAGGTAGCTAGTGCGGTAATTGCCAAGAGACAAGAGAGCCTTTACTGACGCCTATACAAGCAAGCCACAAGTGAGCGAACAGAACGTGCGACTTTACTGGCCGAAGAAAACCAGTGTACATGTACATTCTCGTGCAAGAACAGAAATAAAAATTTTATGTCGGGATACGCTGGAATCCTTAACGCAAACTCGTAGACTACTTATTTTCGTCGTTACACATGGCGGTCTGTTAACGAGCGAAAACCAGCAGCGCCAACAGTGTCCCACCTGTTGGCACCGACAGTCTCCGTTGAAGGTTAGCAACTTGCATTGCGAAGTAATCCAGTGACGCAGCCATCTGCTGCAGCAGCCAACATGGCAACATGGAATATCCACCACTCCAGTGGCCAAATCGTTTCCAATCTGCACGTTTCTTTTTGTTCTTCGGGGGCCGCTAAAGTGTCGCTCGCAATTCGTGCCCCACTTTGTCTCCATGTGTAAATCGGCCGTTTCGTGGGCATCACATTTGGGAGCCACTTTCGCGGCCCTTTCCACGCACATGGCTATCAACGTCACACCCTCGCGACCATGTGAGCATGTATGCTGCTCTCCGTTCATGCCATATCGCGGCCGCCGAGGAAGGCCACAAGCACAATTTGCCCACGTTGCATGTTAATTGAAAGTCCATGTCACTGTGCGGACTGTAGGAGCAGCTGCTTACCTCAAGAGACTGCTGCCCAATGTAAGTGGCCAGGCCGCCACATCCGAGAAACGTAACAGGGCAAACATGACCAAGAGCGACAGCATCGCAACGCAAGTAATTTCATTTCGCGTCATTGTACTTGTCCCAAATCCCATCTTGCGAGTAAGAAGAGCAATTCTGAATGACACTAGCAATTTATATTATGGGTATGAGAAATCTTCAATTCAATTAAGAAACCACTCCACTCTGTGAGAACTGATGGCCAAAAACAAGAGATCATGTTACGTATCAAGAATCGCTTGACCTGTACGGACAAGGAGTAATAATTGTCTCGAACAAGAATGGAGAATAAAAAAGCTTGCATTCATAGGAAAAAAAATTATACTTGACACAGAAAAAATAACATGCGAAGACCGGGAAGCTATACAAGAAAAGTAAACAGAAAACCGCGAGTTATTGAAGGGAAAAAGAAAGGAAGTGTTACGCTTAGTTTCGCAAGACACCCCGATAGTTGCCGACAGCACCTTCAGTTTTCTTTTGGCAGCAGATTTGGGCGCTTTTCACAAGCTTAATTCCCGCTTTTTAAACAGCAAATGCCAGAGAAGTTTAAGGTGGACGTAGAGCTGCAGAAATTGCTGCTTAGAGTTGGAACTACAAAATGGCGGATCGCTGGACTCTTCGGCTACAATGAAGAACAATTCACTGGTAACACCACGATGGTGTACAATAGCCTCTATTCCTTGTGTAAATTTGTCCTCAAGCCTTATGGCATACTGATTTGCTACATAAGTTGGCACAGTTAAATAGCCGAGGGCTCTGCCCTTTATTTCAGCAGGTTTAAACATCATAAATAACTGAGTAGGCTTTGCACGGTCCTGGTTACTTTCCATCAGGAAGTTGTGTTCACGAGCTGCACTGACTTTTCTTTAGGAAAGTCTATAAAATACCTGCACAGATAGCATACAATGTTTGACTCAAGCACGTCATGACTTGCTTCTGCGCTACTTTCAGAGAGCCCTTATTTAATAGCAGCACTCGTCGAGCTAGGCGCCCCTTTAGTCGGTCTGCTCAAGTTGTTCACTTGCAGTGACTTAAGTTGAATTAAAAGAAAACCCTTGTCCTCCTCAAAGTTACTGTTGTCAGAAAGCTTCAAAAGCTTTGACACAACAATGTGCCTTGGACGGGCAAAAAACTGGTATACATTTAGAGTTTCATTGCGAACGTGCTGCTGCCGAATGAGCCCGAACATATTCTCAAGTGGATCTTGATGCAGGCGCCGCGTAAGCAAGAATAGAAAATTAAAATATTGGTGGAAGTCTTGTCACAGCAACAAGATTGCTTTGATTGTAACTTGCCATTCATATCTAGTCCTAGGTTGGCGAGGCCAATCAAACTTCGAGGACTTGATCTAAATCATGCAAGCATCTAAATTCAATGTGCTCTCTGGACGAGGTCATGGCATGTCTCATTTTTCGCTTTTTATGTGCACTGCGGAGCTGTTTACAGCATCAAATAGCTTGTCCATTCTTTATACACAGCTGCCTGTGTGTGGGGCAGTAGAAGGCAGAGCGTTAAATGCAATGAAGGCCTCCATTGCCAAATACACACTGTTGCTCAAGACCAGCGATGCAAACTTTAGTTTCATGTTGCCGAAAGGTGTCTCATGCAAACGCCTGTCAGTGATTTTTGGCAGGTATTTCAGCTTAAGGTGATGGGAGGACTTGTATATTTTGAGTATGTGTTTCTATGAAAGCACATCCTTGCCAATCTTGAGGTCATTCTTCCTGCAATATTCCTGCTGTATGCGTCTTCATTTCATTATCCAATACGCAGTAGTTCGTATTATATCAGGATGTGTTTTATGTTCACCGACCTCTATCTAGGACACACTGCAAAGGGCACCACGAAATGAAGCTAGAGAAATGCAAATGTTACTAGAACAAAGATGAATGGATGTTGCAGGACCAAAGATGTCACTGGTAGTTCTTGCTCTTCAAGAGATCCAGGTGACTCCGGATGATGGATGTCGCACAACCCTGGGATTAAGAAATTAGGCATATTATATATATGCACGTAAGCAGAAGCAAGGTGTACGAAAAATGAACTCGTACATGAACATTCCAGTTTTCAGTATGCATGATCAATGTGGTGCTGACCTAATAAAAATATCTGGAAACGCTACACAATACCAATTGTTAGTCTGTACCTTTCATTTTATCTCAATTTATGTACCTCCTCATCAGCGGTAGCCAGATAGCCACGAAAATGTCGACCATGAGCAGCAGCAGATATTTTGCCAACGAAAATTGAACACCTAGTCAGCATCATCTTAGCGTATGTGGTGGTCACATCGCTAATGGCAAACATTTTTCCTTTGTTTAAGAAAACTAGTATTTTTTATCTGCATTGAGATGCATCTCAGGAACGGACATTTACCTGGCCAAAACAAGTACTTAATACAACATTTGGACAAGACATATGCCTCTCGCCAGCTGGTTAACAATATTTTCGACCCACTATCTGTCACTTAGCTTTCAGAAAAATCCTTTCATATTTCATATGGCGTGTATTCGAACAACATGAAAAGAAACAATAAATATTATAGGTCAGCTATTTTTTTATCTTGGCAGCTAAAGCGCTAAAATTGATGAAGACGTTAAGTTTATTCGAGCACCCTTATGAGCAGCAGTACCATAATTGTGGTAAGGCAAGGCTTATTAATATCGTATGCATACCCAAGGAACCCAATGCGCAATATTTCTGTTGAGCATCGTGTTGGCCAAGTTCGGAAACTTGTGAAAGTAGATTAAAGCGATAAGCTCATTCGGGCATCTTTATGGACTTCGACACAAATGGTTCTAGATGATCATTGTCACAGTCGAACAATGGTGCTCTTTGGGTACACATGCCCGAGGTGTACGAAGTCTCCGGTAAACAGTATGTGTGGTCATATTCGAAAGATTGAGACTGACGAGGTTGAAAACCTTCTGCAAGTGTGAATCTGCAAATGAATAACTCAATGTCACGTGCAGTGCTAGAACACATAATTGGGCCATACCTTGGACTGGTGCTGACAATGACAAGACCTGCGATGCATTTCCCTGGGTCCCAGCTGGTGCCTCTGTGTCGAGTTGAGACAAACTTCCTACTGGGAGAAATAAAGCGGTTGGGTGCCTAGGGTAACGGTGTGTAGTATTCGCTTTGCAAGTATGACAGTCGTCTGCAGCAATGATGTGAACCACTGCGTAGAAACTGGAGGGAGCACACGAAGGCTTCAAAATAAAAAAAAAGAATTCCCAATGTGGTGTAATAGTAGAAAAAGCTTGTCAAGCCATACATTTCACAACTACTGTTTCATTAGTGAAGCTGTGTCTAAGGCTTTCCAGCTTTCATCTACGCAGTAGGAGGGAAAAGCATGAATGTGCTAAAAGTGTATGTGTGCTTAGGTAGGATCCATTCTAGAACTCTGAAAAGGAGAAGTGCTACTTTGTAGAAATGTGAAATTTGGAACTGTGAATTAGGTGGACAATCTGGGCATTTCTTTTTTAACTCACTTGGTAAAGTAATATGCCTTAGATGCGGATGAAGTACATAAACCGTTGGTACTGCGATAGGTTTCAGATACCTCCTGGTGCCGTGTGAATACGGATCCGATGTTATCAGAACGTTAGATATGAAGGACCTTCCACAGAATCTATAATGGCGATACATGTCTCTTGGGATATCATGTAGGTTTGCAGCATTGGCATATTCAATCCAGGCCGGCGTTCTGCAGCAATAAGAGAAGTAGGTACTGTGATGCCATCAGTAATCAAGAGCCCTGCATCCAACGTCAGCATAATTTGTGGGAAGCCTTTCTGTGGAGTCTACTGTACGTGATAAGTAGGCTTTAAAAACCACTGAAGAGAACCCTTTCTTTAGCAATGACCAATCGTAGCTTCAATTTCTATAACGCACATGTTAACGATTTCATTAAAAATGTGTCATATACATCATGAGGACATGGGTATATCTTGTGACCATGCAGAAAGACATTGGAGTTGCTCTCGCTCCGTACGAGCCATTTCAACTTCTTGATCTCGAAACATGCGATTAGCTGTGGAGGTCCGGCGCGACGATATTTGGTTTTCAAAGCGCACGGAAAGCGGGCGGCTTCAAAGCGTGCGTAGCCGCTCCCCTGGTTGCTTACATCACCCAGCAGCGGGAAGCCAGAGCCCTCCGGCGGGAGTCGCAACGCGCTGAAGGTTTCGGTTCCATGCGTTCAACAGCCGACTGGCATAGTGCCGCAGTTCGCGAGTAGCCGCATTTTCCAAGACCCAAAAATTAAGATTTTTCAAAATGCCCAGCCTAACGCACCACTACGGACGCTTCTTTCGTGCCTCGGTGCATAAGACAAGTACTTGCTCAAAAAAGTGGCATAACAGTATACTAGAAGAGCAGGCTTGACGGCAAATATCTCAAAAGCGCTGCCATACTCTGAATTTCTTCAAAGTGTATATGTCTTGCTTACTCCGTAGCTACAATTCGTAGATATGGAACATGCGCCTTGATGTCATGAATCGAAAGGTAATGATGCCAATTAAATATGTTAATTATTCAAATAAACATTGCGATTTCTCTTAGAGGTAATGGCCCCCTCCGTGTAATTTAGTTTAAGGTTAGAATTGTGTTCCCTGATGCAGACAATTTTTTAAAAATTTAGTGCGATTAAAAAAAACGATATAGGAAACTACATGTAGTGTAACTAACGGTGTTCTGCTCCGGGCCACTGCCATTCTCCCTTAGCTTCTCGATGGCCCGGGACGAGTGTCTAGCGAGCTCCTGACAAACAGTTTACAGTGGGCTGAACGCAGTTTAAATCATGGATGCAGGATCTCAAAAAGACGCGACGTGATGCTAACGCCCTTCTGTTGCACTGACCCCTAACCCCCACTCATAAAATAAAAGAGCTTTGCTCAACAGAGACCGCAGCCTGCATATTTGATATGACTACATGGCGCTGATTTTAAGCACGTAGATGCAAGATTCGTTTTTCTTTTTTATCATGTTTTGTTCGCGTTTCATATGTAGTGGTAAGACGTCAAGCTCTAGTAGTTGAGTACGCTTCCACAAAAGAAATGAGGCCACTCATTATGAACGGAGGCTTGGTAAGAAAAGAAAATTCCAAAAATGAAACACTGGTGGCAAGGTCAGTTCCCGCACCAATTCTTCGTGGCAGCGTCGTTTTTAAGTACGTCAGCATTTCTATGCCTACCCAACCAGGAAACCTGCCTGTCCGTCCCTCCGTGCGTCCTTCACATGAGACGATAGGGCCCGCAGCAGCGAGTGAATTGACCTTCGTGCTGCCTTTCGCTTCAACGTGAGCTAAGCGGTGAGAACGCAACAGCGCACGTGATCGCTTTCAAGATGGGCCCGCGCGGCCGCGTCATGCGCAGGCACCGCCGGAGTACCATTAACTAGGGTTTGTAATGGTTAGCATCGAGAGAAGACAGCGTTAGCGACCACGTCTGTGTGCAAGGTCTACCAAACGATGCACTGTTCAATTACGTCACGTAGTAGAGCAGGCATCGGTCAGTGCTCATTTATATATATGGGTCATCTTCAACGAAGCGACGGCATCATCCAAACGTACCATCATACACGATCTTTCAGCGAACACTTTGAGAACGTTAAAAGGTTGTCTATGGCAGATAACGCGGTTATAGTTGATGAGCTGGTCTACTCGACGAGACGAACATTGCTTACCAAAAATTTACCGCAACTGCACTAAATAGCTTTTGAACTAATTACCGTATGATCCATGTTGCAATTTACAAATAATAGCTGTGAGTTCGCAAGGTGCATTCACTTGTAACTATTTATCAGGATCACACCACTTTCGAGATATTGCTTCCAGAACTTTGCGGAGAAATACGTCAGTGATACTGGAACGCCAATGTATTTCACCGCAAAGTTCGAGAATTGGGATATAGAAAGTGGTGTCATCTTGTGAATTAGTTCCAAGCGATTGCGCCTTGCGAACTTCACGGCTAAAATTTGTAAATTGCAACATGGACCATACGGCAATATGAAGTATAATGCAGAACTTAATTAGTGAATTTAATGTTGAGTAGGCGTAATTGTGCAAGCAATGTCCACCTGCTCGAGTGGAATAGCTCATGGACTAGAATTATGCCATCTTCCACCGATAACCTGTAAAGTGTTTTGGAAGTGTTCGTTGAAAATGCCAGTATAACGCTAGTGAAAATTCCTACTACTCGATTCTCCGTCGTCTGGTCTCAGTTAACGTCTCAGTGTTGTAACCACGCTGCCCCGTTTCACGATTCTTTAACGGGTTTTCTCACAATTATACCAAGCATAGGAGCATACGACGACGAAAAGGCAGATGATAGCAGATGCTTACGTATCATTCAGATAACTACCACAGTATATTGTGTTCAAGTTTTCTTTGTTTTGTTGAACCTATCTACTCTTGGTGGATTTCTTAAAAAGTCTCCTCAAGTTTCGTCAACATTTTCAATTGTATTATAAACT
The DNA here is from genome assembly GCF_050947875.1 of Dermacentor variabilis. Taxonomy (NCBI): domain Eukaryota; kingdom Metazoa; phylum Arthropoda; class Arachnida; order Ixodida; family Ixodidae; genus Dermacentor; species Dermacentor variabilis. Next base: position 131,197,629 of record NC_134574.1, read on the forward strand.
GTATTGAAATACGTGACGTCACACTGACTCACAAAATTCAAGAAGGGGTAGCCAGACTAACTTCCCTGGCAGTAATCAACAATTACCCGCCAATAAAACGTACGCCAACGTTAACAACAGCGGAACAAGCGCGCGACGCCTGCTGGAGAATCCGCTCCAGCAGGAAATTTCCAAGAGTGCTTTGCACAGACATGTGCAAAACACAGGATGTCCCAACTATAATGAACCAAGATTTAAGAATATGCAAATGCCACGTAGCTATACCTAACCAAGGTAATGCTGTTTGTGGTCTCTCGGAGATAGAGTATTTCTTGCATTCAACCTAAATATATTAGTCTTAATTATTTAATTACCGTCTCATATATTATTATTATTCTCATATAATTAAATTCTCAATATCATATTATATTATAATTTAATATAACTTAAGCAGAAACGCTACCAGAAAGCACCACTACACCATTATTGCCGCAAAAAAGCCAACACCGACAACAGGTCAAATCACGCTTAAACATGCAGGCCCAACCAGGCTAGTCGCATAAGTATATTCGATAATTGCAGACGTAATCAGATTCGCACTCGCTGACGAAGATGCTCCAACTATTCGACGCCAAAAACAGCAAAATGTCAACGCACGCGCGTCATACCAGTCCAACAGGTTAGTATCCGCGAAGCAGCAACCATACAAAACCAGGCGCAGAAAAGAACGAGTATATAATCGTCGATACAGTGCTTTTGACCCCAACAATTTCTGAAATTGCTCATAACTTCCCTGCAGTCGCCGACCTACTGACCGCGAAAAATTTGTGCCTTACTACACTAAACACATGCCTCTTCCGCACTCTTATATCGGAGCGCTTTCGCTCAGGGCCAACTCCGACTTCCCTGTTCGAGCACATGTAAAACGCAGACCTGCGTTTACAGGTGTTCAATTCTAGTGACTCTGGCAAGCATAATTTGGATTTAGAACCCATAATTTCACTGAAATGCCAAATATTTCGCAGTGCTGACTAATGCATCGTTTAGCACTTTAAGCGGACAAATTTTTTGCATTACACATTGCTGAAAAATGCATTGCTAATATGCAAATAGGACTTTCACAAAGCTCTATGAATATTTAGGGAATTCAAGAAGGATATCAATCGATATATGAAGTTTCTTCGCTTTAGATGTACCATTAGGTGGAGTCTGTGCACTCGTGGTATCGTTTCATACGTCCACTTCATAAGTTCTTGTGACTTTCAACAATATTCATAAAAATGCCACCGCGTACACAAAAAAAACGGTTATGGCTGCCAATACATCTTTACTTGTCTTTTAAATGAAGCGAACTAGATCAAATTTGATGTAGTCAACGATTTGCCCTTTCCGAAATGTACTTACATTGGAGCACCCGAACATTGCAAAAAATGCAAAATATAATTTGCATGCGTACCTGTCACCGTTGGGGAACCTGTAGAAACCGCCTTCGCTGGTGTCGGAGGAGATAATACGGCACCATGCCGTGGCACACAGAGTACCACCAGGCATAATGATTGAACTAAAATATTGCTGTCGTGATCCTGCGAATACGTTTGTTCCTATTCTGACATTATTCTGGGAGACAGAATAGCAGCTAAGCGAGCCATCGGGCGGTTATATAGCCGCTGGAGGGGTGATGGAACACATTAGCAAACCCAGGCGCGTATTTACAATTGCTAGTAGACACAGCATGGCATGGCGTTGCGTTTCTCGCGGCGCTAGACGTTTCTGTGCAGGCGCGAATAAGAGCGGGTGCGAGAGAGAAACTCTGGGGTCTTAGCTCCTTCAATATGTGACTGCCTATGCACTACGGAAGATGTTTCTTAGCGCGTGTTGTATGCGCTTGTACCCTAGACATGCCGGCATTCAGTAGTGCGGTCGAGTTTGTTTACGTTCTGCCGCTGGCTGCCAGCGTGGTGATGCAGTGAGCACGGATGTCCCATCTGGTGTTCGCTGTGTCTGAAGGGGCAAAGTTGTGACTGGCGTTGTACAGGTCGCGGGTCGCTTTTTTTCGTCAAGATGATCGATCGCTTTTTTTACAAGCACTGCTCCAGGAGGGCACATGCAACCGGCAAACGGAGGCCTCAGGAGAGCACCTGAGGTTATAATAAAGCAGGCAGCACAGCATCTCCAGGTCACGAAAAGTGTAGCGGGTGGATTAAAGCTGGAAGCACGGTGGCCCGTGGGGTGGGGCCGCGGAGGCCGAAGGGTGCGAGGGGGTGTTCGTCTAAAAAATTGGCATCGCCGCGATAGCGCACAGCCGATCTTATACACCCCTGGCATGTGCAAGCTTCGGCGAGCCCCAACCTATGGGCCAGTCCGGGTTCCAGCTTTGATGTCCCCGTTGCCACTTTGGTATCCTGAAGGCACGGCCAGTAATGCGAAATAATGCGAAATAATGTGAAATATTGAGACGTTGTGTCAATTAGTAAAACACACGACTGAATAAATACGGTTACGGCGGCCGCCAACTTCCTACGCTAAGTTCAGCACTACCGCACCCCGCGACTTCTGTCGGCTCGCCTAGGGACAAACGCTTACAACACGCGCTAAGAAACTCCTCCGTAGCGCCTAGGCAGAGTCATACAATCAAGGAGCAAAAATACCCACATTTCCTCTCTCACATCCGCTCTTACTGTGCAAACGTAGGCCCTCTCCAGAAGTGCCACGCCCCCACTGTACCTACTAGTCATTGTAAATACGCAAAGTGGCGCCCCGGCCTAAGCGAAACTTTCTTCCTCTCAATGATTATGGTGCAAAGATAGCCCAACGTGGAACAGTTTTTTTTACTTATCAATAATACGCGTAGTGAAGATGTGTGGCTACGCCTGCTCGATTTAGCATTTGCATGGATGAATACTCATCTATAAATAGCGATCTTGGGGAGGATATGACGCTTATTTCTGCACCGCTAAAGTCAACATGAAATAAATCCTCGAGCATTTGCGTTTCACTACCTAATGAAGAGATCCACTGCTCCCATATGCAATCGTCGCGCATCTTTTGTATGTGAAAGGCTCCTGCAAGTTTACGAGCACTTGTGTCTCTGTGCTGGACGATGAATGTAGTTCCACCATAGGAAGGCTTGCAAACGCATGCTTTACTGTTTGCCCAAAATGGGAGGTAGGCGTTCCCTTTAAAGTATAATTGCCAAACTAATACTTTCAATACTGTTGCGCTGACGCGGGCGCTCGTTCACAGTTTCCAGTCTGCGGAACCTATACGCTTTTCCACTTGACAGTGAGATTTCGTAAGCGGCGCAAGGACCAAAGGTTTTCCACGTTTAGGAGACCAACTATCAGTAGTTGTGGTAAGTGCGTTCCTCTCAATCACTGCGCGTCACTTCATGTACTGACGCTATTGATGGTTACGTCAGATTATGGGCAATCTACAGGGTTTCTCAACTATCATGCACTAAGATTGCAAATATTCCAATGCCACATAGCTGGACCGAAACAAAGAAAAGCTGTTTGCCGTCGCTTGGATACAGAATACATTTTTTTTTGCATTCCACCTAAATACAATAGTAGTTCTAATCAATTATTCAACCTCTCAAATATTATAATTGGATAAAAATGTAAATGAGAAAATTGTAGAGCAAGGTAAAAAGCTCCCGATGCAACTTCCTGTCGCTCAATACATGTTACATAAACGTTTTTTTTTCCGACCATGAAAGAAGCATGCGAATACACGCAAAATTGCCGCTCGGCTGGCCGCTTGAGGCACTTTGCGTGTGTTCGCGGGCTTCTTTCATGCTCGGAAAATCAGTTTTATGTAGCGCGTATTCAGGAACACAAAGCTATATCGGCAGTTTTCCATGCTCCTCTACAATTTTCTCATTGACATTTCTCATCCAATTTTCATAATCGAGAGGTTGATAATTCATCATCATCCTCATCATTAACCTATCTTTAGTCCACTACAGGACGAAAGCCTCTCCCTCCTATCTTTGATGACCCCTGAGTTCCACCAACCGACTATAACTTGCGCCTGCGAGTTTCTTAATTTCATCACCCCACCTAGTCTTTTGGCGTCCTCGAGAGCGTTTCCCTTCTATCGGCACCAGTTCTGTGACCGTAACGGACCACCAGTTACCTGACCGAATTAATTAGGACTAATAATGTAATTCGGCGGAATGCAAAAAAAAAAACGCTTAGTATCTCCAAGCAGCGGGACACAGGGTTACCTTGGTTCGGTCCAGCAACGTGGCATTCGCATATTTCAAAATCTTGGTTCATGATAGTTGGGGCCTCCTGTATATTGTCCGCTAATTAGCAATTGTTGGCTTCTTCACGAATACGCGTAGCGCGTCAACTAAGACGCATCGGTAGCTTCCACATGGGATAGCCTGATACCAAAATTATGCTTTTAAACATTACCGCAAAAGGACTCGGTTTGGTGAGAAACTTTGTCCTTGCTACGAACTGAGGGAGGAACGATCGCTGTACGTAATGATTTATGCGCCGCTTTAACGTTACTCTGTCTCTTCGCTAAACGAAAGTAGTATGGATGCTTACAGTACGCATTAAAGATCTATCGACCATTTGCTTTACTCTCTTAGACTTACCCTGTTTCGAGGACAGAAAATATTGTTCGTAAATATCGCGGCGCTCCACCACAATGTTATGCCTCACTTTTCGCTTCTAAAGTTTAAGACAATAGCTGCCGCTGTTTCAAAGTGTCGAAGGGTGCGCATTAAAAAAAATTAATGTTTCTTGCGGAATGAACATTATTGTAATGTGAACCTGATTTAGAAAAGAAAGAAAGAAAGAAAGAAAATTAATCGCAGCACTGCAAATAACTGGCAACGGCATGTATACCTGCTGTACTTTCTGCGTGCCAGAAAGTTGGATGTGCGTCTGAACTTGTAAGTGTACAGATGATGCATGCTCACGAAATGTCACAGCAAATGTATACATTGTGTAGGTTGCCAGAAAAGCTTTTACTAATTCAAACGAATTGGTAATACGGTGGGACGTTGACATGTTGGTGATTTTACGTGAGTCGAGTGTAACTGCACAAGACGTTATTAAACACGTACACACGACACACACAAATGCACACAGCTATATATACATAATTATATTAAGGTAAAATACCTTTTCCCTATATGCTATTCGAAATTCTCGTGGTCTTATGTTCTGTTTATGCTTAATAATTCATTTTATGCTACTAATATATATATATATTTATATAGAATACGCATATGCATTTGGAGGAACAGGGAGTGGAGGTCATATTAGGCAAAAAAAAAACTAGGGAGGGTGGTGTATGTCCTCTCCATGGTTTTAGAGAAGTAGTACTTTCAAACAAAGCAAGAAACATTAGTCTGGCAGATATATTATACATATAGTGATTCGGAGAAAGGAGCAAAATATGCCATTTCCTGCTACCCGAAAAGGAGCACGGCCATCACGCTGTAGAGTGTTGGTGCGGCTAACATGTGTTTCCCTTTCCCCTGAATTCCACCAGCAGCACCTTTGCATCTTATTTTTCTCGCGGTCTCAGAAAAGTTAGAGTAACATTCAAACAAAGAAATAGACAAACATCTCTTTTGCTCATTGGTATAGCCGGAAATAGAGTTGGGGGGGCCAAATTCTTTTTACCAACCCTTTCGCTTCACCCCTGTCCCATGGAATATAAAGTTTCAGGAGGTGGGCTCCGAAATGGCGACATTGATGAAAAAGGAAAGCTTGAAAGGAGAGCAAGGCGAAGGCTAATGGCGAGGGTGTGTCATCGGGCGATCCCCTCTCCCGTGCACAGAATATTGCGGCCCCGCCCATGGCGCGCATCTACGTCATTTCGGATCGTGTTAACGATAATTGCATGAGAAGCGATCGGCGCTAAAAAATTCGGCACACAGATAAAGATGGGACGAGCGGGTGCCTAAAACTTGGGAGGCACTGTTGCTCCCCAATAGACATCAGTGTGGTCGAAGAGCTTCTCATTTCTGGTACTTGACCGAATCGTCGACGACGCTGCGCGGAAGTAAGGCATGCCGAAAATAATGCGACTTGGTTGTCTAGGACCCACATAATAAGCACCCTCCCTTTTCTTCTTCTTCTTTCCCTTGTATCTGACTTTTAATATGTTAATCATCTTGAGAAGAGCTTGCTCTTAGGTTAGCTTGTACACGCTGTTAAGAATGAAAAGAAGGCAAAAAACATAACAAGGATGAAAGACCTGCAGAACAGTGATTCTTGCACAGGAAATTATATGAAAGACGTGGGTGCTGGTCGAGAGAAGCTAAGAAACCGCTACAAGAAGCAGGTGAAAGGCGAGGTAGCAGAATGGTCTAGAAGTCCACACAGAAACAGAAATATAGGAATGTATGCAGTCACCGCCCCGTTCGACAACCGGTGAACGTTGAAGAGTGTATAAATCAGTAAGGGAAAAGAATGTTAAACTTTATGCCAAAGAATAAGAAGGGGAGTACAGGGATGGATGGATACGAGGAGGGGGGCCGGATAAGAGGCGTCAAGAACGAAGTTGGCGGATAATTATGGAAAGGACGAGAGTGTCTCGTCACTGCCCGATCGCTCAACACTTTATGTCCGTGGCCAGTCGTGTATCTGAGGCTCAACCACGCCGTCGTAACATGTAGTCCATGGTGCGGAGGGCCCATTCTAACTAAACGTCTCGGATAACTTCCGAATATGCGGGTGTCAGGAGACACGATGCTTGCAAATCTGTTGGAGCTGCTGGTCCTTATTCTACAGCGAACTACGGATGTCGTAATTTTTAGGCTTCTATACTGGAAGCAGCCACGCTTAGGACTGTCCGCCTCGTCAATTTCTAACTGTAATCAAATAATATGCGTCTTGTGATCACTACAGTAGCATGGTCGGAAGTTACTTCCAAACCACTCTTCAAACAAGTCCAACAGCAGGTCACCGATAGTGAGGGAAGCTTGCATCATATATCTTTGATACTATCAAAGTCTCGCGCAAAAATTCGTTCCTGAACTTTTAAATCTAGAATAATATAGCATGCCGGCAACGTCGAAAGCGCGATTGAGTGACAGGCTACTTGCAAAATAGCGTCCGCCCTCTACCGTACGCAACTCTGGCCGTAGCACTTGCTAGAAGATCTGGATGGAAAACAAAGGCGACCTCCACTGCTACGTGAGCTGCAACAAGTCTGGACTGCAAATAAGACACGATAGTGCGTTGTCTTGTTTGTGTTTGGCCCTGTTTTTAAAGCTGATCGTTTTACCTATTCACCCGCCACGTTATCGACAGCATATAAATGCATCAATTCCAAGAAAATGGATGGCGAACGCCGCCGCGGTAGCTCAATTTGTAGACCACCGCACGCGTAATGCGAGGGTTATGGGATCGTTGCGCAACTGCGGCAAGCTTTTTTTTGATATCCGCTTTCATTTCCCATATTAATCGTTTCTCTAGTTAATTTATTAACCACAAGTAAGTTCCCCTATGTTGTCCTTGGTGTCAGTGTATGTTGGATCCTTATGATATGACTAATAAAAATTGGACCCCTTGGTTAACCCCATTTCTTCTTGTTCATTACATAACGGGGGTCTCGAATTCGGCAACATCGAAGCCTTCAGGTTGCATGTGTGTGTTCATTAACAGGTTGCCTTCACTCCACGCCTGTTGCAGAAAGGATGTTCCACATCCACCACCAAGGTTTATGAGTTGTGGCACTGGCTAACGCTCCCGGGGTTCTGCAAGGAAAAATAAATACCCAAGAGAAATATGGGCAAACGGCGTCGCAGTAGCGCACTTGGTAGAGCCTCGCACGCGTAATACGAAGGTTGTAGGATTGTTCCCCACCTGCGGGGGGTTGTTTTTTCATCCACCTTCATTTACATTATATTTATCGTTTAATTTTATTTATTAAGCACAAGTACTTTCCCCTATGTTGTCCTTGGTGTCATGTTTGTTGTCTTCTTATGATATAGTGTAGCATTAAATTACAGGATTTTTTCGATTTTGCCTTCGCACTGAAAATGGCGGGTTGTCTATGACTGCCCCTAATCTCGGTAATTTTTACCATGAGTCAAGCTGTGTTCATCATCCCGTTTTCGTGCTCAAGTTTTGCTAGCCTGTCGTCACCTCTGTCATGCTCTTTTGGTGTGTCCTGATACCTTTCCCGGCGTTCCTCCCAAGTAGGGGTTCTACCGACGAAAATATAGTAGTCAGGTAGTAGAATAAAGATAGTAGTTTTACCGGCCCTATAAACTTGTAAACATTCGCTTACTCACTAAATTGACCAGCGTGGTGTCACGCGTGCACAGCGAAACAGGAACACATCACAATCGATGAGTGTGGACGCAGGCTGTAAAAAAGCTGGCATGAGGAAGCGAGGTAGCAGAAGCGAGCGAATCGACCATCGTACTGCCTATCGCTTGAACACAAACTCAGAAGTGAGAACTGAGCGTCCACGCAGCTACGAACCATCGGCGCACGGTGTAACTAAGTGGTGCGTCGATGGCGCCTAGCAACTAGACGCCCGTGTGGAGTGTACAGCAATGATGGAGTATTACGTGTATTCAATTAAAACGGCTTTTATGAGCTACTTCGTCATTAAACACTAGCTAGAGCAAAATAGCTTAGTGCATGAAACAATGATGTGACATGCATGCACATGCACAACATCTTTCAAGTTCTAATACTACCTGACACCGTTTCATGTGTATTTTGGAACGGGAAATATTGTGTATAGAAATATGACTGCGTTTAGACGATTAGCGGACACATCTCACCTGTACATACTTCTCCAGAATGACCATAAGTAAATGTTTCCATTTTTAAATACGATTTTGATTGTTACTCTGTGTATTCTTATTTACTCGACAACGTATTGGCTTACCGCAGGTTCAAGACACGCGAGAAAGCAGATTTCTCCTGAACAACTTACGCTTTTTTTATTAAATGGCCACTGATCCTATGTGAGATTAAATTGCAAGGCACCTGAGGGTTTCCTAAATGCTATTTTTCTAAAGGACACCTTGAGCTCTTTCTTTCCATTCTTGTAAAATAAATGCACTCTTTGTAGGAAACACCTTATATAGTAAGAAATCAGACTTTGACACATCCAGAGGCGCCAAGCTTTATTATTGTTTCTAGACAAGGCGTTTAATGGATTTCACAAGAGCCCTACAAAAAGCTGAAAGTTCATTGTACACAGTGCGAAGTTCTGTCAAAATCACCATTATCCCTTTCGACCTTGTAGTTCTGAAAAAAAGAAATATGTTTCGTCTTAGTCCAAAAAGAACGGAATGATGTGTTCATGTTTAAGAGACTGCGTTCAATTTCGTGGGCACTTTTATTGTTGCAGAAATGTCATAATTTGGGTGACCAATACTGTAACAGCAACATATCCATCCGTCCGTCCGTCCGTCCGTCCGTCCGTCCGTCCGTCCGTCCGTCCGTCCGTCCGTCCGTCCGTCCGTCCGTCCGTCCGTCCGTCCGTCCGTCCGTCCGTCCGTCCGTCCGTCCGTCCGTCCGTCCGTCCGTCCGTCCGTCCGTCCGTCCGTCCGTCCGTCCGTCCGTCCGTCCGTCCGTCCGTCCGTCCGTCCGTCCGTCCGTCCGTCCGTCCGTCCGTCCGTCCGTCCGTCCGTCCGTCCGTCCGTCCGTCCGTCCGTCCGTCCGTCCGTCCGTCCGTCCATCCATCCATCCATCCATCCATCCATCCATCCATCCATCCATCCATCCATCCATCCATCCATCCATCCATCCATCCATCCATCCATCCATCCATCCATCCATCCATCCATCCATCCATCCATCCATCCATCCATCCATCCATCCATCCATCCATCCATCCATCCATCCATCCATCCATCCATCCATCCATCCATCCATCCATCCATCCATCCATCCATCCATCCATCCATCCATCCATCCATCCATCCATCCATCCATCCATCCATCCATCCATCCATCCATCCATCCATCCATCCATCCATCCATCCATCCATCCATCCATCCATCCATCCATCCATCCATCCATCCATCCATCCATCCATCCATCCATCCATCCATCCATCCATCCATCCATCCATCCATCCATCCATCCATCCATCCATCCATCCATCCATCCATCCATCCATCCATCCATCCATCCATCCATCCATCCATCCATCCATCCATCCATCCATCCATCCATCCATCCATCCATCCATCCATCCATCCATCCATCCATCCATCCATCCATCCATCCATCCATCCATCCATCCATCCATCCATCCATCCATCCATCCATCCATCCATCCATCCATCCATCCATCCATCCATCCATCCATCCATCCATCCATCCATCCATCCATCCATCCATCCATCCATCCATCCATCCATCCATCCATCCATCCATCCATCCATCCATCCATCCATCCATCCATCCATCCATCCATCCATCCATCCATCCATCCATCCATCCATCCATCCATCCATCCATCCATCCATCCATCCATCCATCCATCCATCCATCCATCCATCCATCCATCCATCCATCCATCCATCCATCCATCCATCCATCCATCCATCCATCCATCCATCCATCCATCCATCCATCCATCCATCCATCCATCCATCCATCCATCCATCCATCCATCCATCCATCCATCCATCCATCCATCCATCCATCCATCCATCCATCCATCCATCCATCCATCCATCCATCCATCCATCCATCCATCCATCCATCCATCCATCCATCCATCCATCCATCCATCCATCCATCCATCCATCCATCCATCCATCCATCCATCCATCCATCCATCCATCCATCCATCCATCCATCCATCCATCCATCCATCCATCCATCCATCCATCCATCCATCCATCCATCCATCCATCCATCCATCCATCCATCCATCCATCCATCCATCCATCCATCCATCCATCCATCCATCCATCCATCCATCCATCCATCCATCCATCCATCCATCCATCCATCCATCCATCCATCCATCCATCCATCCATCCATCCATCCATCCATCCATCCATCCATCCATCCATCCATCCATCCATCCATCCATCCATCCATCCATCCATCCATCCATCCATCCATCCATCCATCCATCCATCCATCCATCCATCCATCCATCCATCCATCCATCCATCCATCCATCCATCCATCCATCCATCCATCCATCCATCCATCCATCCATCCATCCATCCATCCATCCATCCATCCATCCATCCATCCATCCATCCATCCATCCATCCATCCATCCATCCATCCATCCATCCATCCATCCATCCATCCATCCATCCATCCATCCATCCATCCATCCATCCATCCATCCATCCATCCATCCATCCATCCATCCATCCATCCATCCATCCATCCATCCATCCATCCATCCATCCATCCATCCATCCATCCATCCATCCATCCATCCATCCATCCATCCATCCATCCATCCATCCATCCATCCATCCATCCATCCATCCATCCATCCATCCATCCATCCATCCATCCATCCATCCATCCATCCATCCATCCATCCATCCATCCATCCATCCATCCATCCATCCATCCATCCATCCATCCATCCATCCATCCATCCATCCATCCATCCATCCATCCATCCATCCATCCATCCATCCATCCATCCATCCATCCATCCATCCATCCATCCATCCATCCATCCATCCATCCATCCATCCATCCATCCATCCATCCATCCATCCATCCATCCATCCATCCATCCATCCATCCATCCATCCATCCATCCATCCATCCATCCATCCATCCATCCATCCATCCATCCATCCATCCATCCATCCATCCATCCATCCATCCATCCATCCATCCATCCATCCATCCATCCATCCATCCATCCATCCATCCATCCATCCATCCATCCATCCATCCATCCATCCATCCATCCATCCATCCATCCATCCATCCATCCATCCATCCATCCATCCATCCATCCATCCATCCATCCATCCATCCATCCATCCATCCATCCATCCATCCATCCATCCATCCATCCATCCATCCATCCATCCATCCATCCATCCATCCATCCATCCATCCATCCATCCATCCATCCATCCATCCATCCATCCATCCATCCATCCATCCATCCATCCATCCATCCATCCATCCATCCATCCATCCATCCATCCATCCATCCATCCATCCATCCATCCATCCATCCATCCATCCATCCATCCATCCATCCATCCATCCATCCATCCATCCATCCATCCATCCATCCATCCATCCATCCATCCATCCATCCATCCATCCATCCATCCATCCATCCATCCATCCATCCATCCATCCATCCATCCATCCATCCATCCATCCATCCATCCATCCATCCATCCATCCATCCATCCATCCATCCATCCATCCATCCATCCATCCATCCATCCATCCATCCATCCATCCATCCATCCATCCATCCATCCATCCATCCATCCATCCATCCATCCATCCATCCATCCATCCATCCATCCATCCATCCATCCATCCATCCATCCATCCATCCATCCATCCATCCATCCATCCATCCATCCATCCATCCATCCATCCATCCATCCATCCATCCATCCATCCATCCATCCATCCATCCATCCATCCATCCATCCATCCATCCATCCATCCATCCATCCATCCATCCATCCATCCATCCATCCATCCATCCATCCATCCATCCATCCATCCATCCATCCATCCATCCATCCATCCATCCATCCATCCATCCATCCATCCATCCATCCATCCATCCATCCATCCATCCATCCATCCATCCATCCATCCATCCATCCATCCATCCATCCATCCATCCATCCATCCATCCATCCATCCATCCATCCATCCATCCATCCATCCATCCATCCATCCATCCATCCATCCATCCATCCATCCATCCATCCATCCATCCATCCATCCATCCATCCATCCATCCATCCATCCATCCATCCATCCATCCATCCATCCATCCATCCATCCATCCATCCATCCATCCATCCATCCATCCATCCATCCATCCATCCATCCATCCATCCATCCATCCATCCATCCATCCATCCATCCATCCATCCATCCATCCATCCATCCATCCATCCATCCATCCATCCATCCATCCATCCATGCCTGTCTCTGTCAGTCGGTCCTCCTTTGTACCCAGTAGTTGTCTACATGCTTGTGCCCCTAGGTGGTTGCTCCTGGTCTTGACGTCGTCGTATTCGTTCTATTGCCGCCAATCCATCTTCGTGATATCTTACTGTCGTCATGCCGTCGGCGTCACGCCTTCCACCCCGACCAGTGGCCCGAATGGTCTAATAGTTTCAACCACTAGGTATGGAGTCGTGGTCGTAATGTCGTCGTGGTGGTTGCACCTCCGTCATTCGAGCTTTATCATCCGACATTCGCCACGTCGTTATCATTAGGCCATCATCAGCATACTGTTGCCATGCATTCGTCTTCATATCGTCTTAATGGCGCCGTCGTAGTCATTCAATGACCACAACATCTACTGCGATCTAGCGAGGGATAGAGGGAAAAAGAGGGAGGCGGGGAGGTTAACGAGAGGTGTGTTTCCGGTTTGCTATGCTGCACTGGGGTGGAGGGCTATAGTGGTGGTAAAGACGACAGAGAGCAAGAGGAAGAAAAAAATGAAACAAGGAAATAACGCAGGTAACAGAAAAGGCGTTACAATCACAGGACGGTTGATTCCAATAAGAACGGTTGAGCTCAAAAAGCGCCGTAGCGCTTCCATGGACTTATGAGGCGATGTTAAGTCGCGTTGACGTTTCCTAATTCGTTCTTCTGCAAGAGTCCGGTCGTAAAACTGGTTCATCACTACCGAATGCAATTGTTTTGCACACTGTACCACGGCCACTCGAAAAGAAATTACGAATCGTTTCCGAGTCGCCGAAGTCGCCTCATGCTTCGATTTCGGCCATCCCTTCTCCGACATAGCGCTCCAAGTAGTCCATAGTTTGGGCCACTAGGTATGTGTTCGGTATCGCGATGATGTCACAATCGTTCAATTGTTGTCATTAAAACTTTGTTCTCCGACTCTTGACATGCCGTCGTTGTGATACCACTTTCATTCTTCCATCGATGTCAATATGTCTTCATCATCGTATGGTAATTATACTGTCGTCATTGAATCGTGATATGCCACCCTTGTCAAGCTGTAATCACCAGACAGACGCTGTCAGGCCTCCATTGTTAGACCCTCGTCGTAAGGCCTTCGTAATCCTGTCATAATCACCCTAGTATCCTCATCCGAGTGTCGTCATGCCTTCTTAGTTACGCGAACATCATCATAAAGGTTTACGATGCACGCATCATCACGCCATTGTTACCATGCACACGTCGGCATCCCGTTATAATCATGCCGTTGTCACACAATCACCTTCACTGCATCGTCGCCGTACAGTCATGGTCATGCATTTGTATTCATGCAGTGCTCGAGATGCCATCTTTGCGATGTCATCACCATTCCAACTTCGACATTCGGATCTCGTCATACGCTTGTCCCGATGCCAGCGTCGTCAAGCGGTCGTTCCACAATCTTCATCACTTCAGTATTGTCATCTCATTGTCACTATGCCGTCGACGTCATACCAGATTCGCTGACCATAATGTAATTCCTTGTTGATCACTCTATCGTAATCGTTCTGTCGTCATTGGATTGTGATTATGCCATTTTTGTATGCAATCGGCGTGCAACATACGCTATGATTCAATGGTTGTCACACCGTCACAAACATTCGACTTGTTCGTGCCATTATCGCAATTCGCATTTCTACATCTGGTTGTCCTCATAACGTCGTTGTCACGACATCGTCGTTATACAGACGTCCTCATCTCACTGTTGTCGGGGTCGTTGCGTTGTCGTCATTAGACCATTGTCATAATTTTAAAATTCACATCTCATTGTGGCCATGACATCGTTGTTAAATGACCTTTGTCGCTTCATAGATATCATTCCTTTTTCATTAAGCCATCGTCACTGCGTCGACGTCATACAGTCGCCGTTATGCCTTCATGCTCTGGGACACCTTCGCAAGCGGGCGCGGGAAAGAAGCGGTACGATATCGGAGTATTTGGCATATAGCCAAAGCAACGAAATGGTCAAAATTACCAATACAGTTTGAAAAAAAAACGTATCTACAGGAATGCGGTTTGTTGGTACATTGCTCGATTGCTGCCATTGAGAGTTTCCGACAGATAAGTTCTGCAGTAATTTCGAAAGATATACTTCCAACGAAATCCTTAATATTACTACACGGATGCGTTCGATATGTTCAGCGGATCTTCCTACTGATACGGCAGACGCGTAGGAAGGAAGCTCTCACGTAAACCGGCATTCCGAAAATCATCTAACTGCCCTAGAGTACAGCGGTCACAATATGTACAGAGTTGTCCATCCCGCATGCACCCTTAGCGTTTGTGACATATTCTAGGTGGATTTCTGTGCAAGAAAGGTTAACCTATGCGCAGTAGCTCACTCCTAAGACAATCAGTGGCAGCGTATTTTAGGGTTGTTTTTTAACGAAAATGGTGCGCAGAAGAAGCTCTAATCGTTCAGTAAGTTGTAGCTATTAGATTAATGTAGAAGGTACGTAAAGAGCAAGCGAAACGCTTGAAATCAAGAGAAATTATGACGCAGAAACAATTTCTAGCCACATGAAATATAGGAAGTTCAGAAAGGTTTTCGCGTTTCCCAATGATGGCGTCCTAGTACAATCGCTGATTCGTAAGCTGCGTCTTCTTTTATTTTTCACTTTCTTCTTCACTTGCTATGTCCGTTCCTTTTGAGATCTCTTCTGTTCTTTAATCACTGTTCTTGTTTACGTGTCTTTCCTTTTCTAGAGCCAGCAGGCGCTGTGCCAATGCTCGTTAATGTTACTGGCATACACCACGGATCTCCAACGGTCGTTTATACAGCCTCGATGCATCACTGAAACTAAAATTACCTACAAACCTTCCACTACGTGACGCCACACTGCTGTGTCGGCTGTAGGTAGCAGTAGCATTGACTAACTCCTACAACTATCCTATTGGTATGGTGGTATCGCCGATGTGCACTAAGTGCAAGTGTGAAGAGACCACCAGTCTTCTTCTGCGCCCCTGTTCTCGCTTCGATAACCAGCGTCAGACTGTACAGTGTGGTTTGAATAGACTGTACGATAGGCCATTCACGGAAGCGAAGGTCTTGGGTCTTATTAGCCCAGAAAGCCATTCGGGCGCTTGTTCACTACCTGATGGCATCAGACAAAAGGGCCCGGCTGTAGACATTCTCCACCTAACTTTGTCGACGGGATAGTGCGATATCGACTCATGTTCTCTCTTTCTTCTTTAACTTGCCCCTCCCCCTTCCCACATGTATGGTAGCAAACTGGACTCAGTCTGGTTTACCTCCCTGCTTTTCCCTCATCTTTTTTCTCTCTCTATTGAAAGCTGCCGGCTATCTTTTTCGTTTCGCTGATTCTGTTGTGTATACAAACCTAGTAAGAGTGGCAAAAAAATGAAAAGAAAAGAATTTTGCCACCCGCCGTAGTTGCTTATTGGATGTGGTGTTGAGCTGCTAAGCACGAGGTCGCGGCATCGCATCCCAGCAATGGCGCCTGAAATTGTATGGGGGCGAAATGCGAAGACACCCGTTTGCACTGTAAAAAAAAAACCCAGATGGTCGAAATTTCGGCAGTCCCCCACGTCGACGTGACTCATAATTAGATCGTGGTTTTGGCTCCTAAAACCTCATATTCAAAAAAAAAATTGCGCCACTTCCATTTCACAATGGAAAGATTGCAGCAAACAGGCCGTCCTTGCAACCACATGAAAGCCAAATGGCTCAACAATTCATGAGTTTCAGCTCGTTTTACTTGCCTGCTTTGACAGCGTAACGCTAAGCGAGGACATCTGGGCGTCTTGTTTGTGCATAGTATTGTGAAACATCATTCCAGCGCACAAATAAACACGGACGTATAGAGGACAACAAGAACTTCTTACTTCAACTGAATTTTATTCACGGGAAACAGGGATTTGTGTAAAGAGGGAGGCGCTGCTGATGCACCCGACTGTTCAAAGATATTTGCTTTAACCAGGCCACAATACTCAAAGGCAGCAAAAACAAAGAAAAGCAAAAGTGTCACATCACTCCTGCGCAATCCTGCACAGCTCCTGCCCTACCTAGATGAGGCGAAGCTCATGTTTGCACTGCTATATTCAAGTTGTTTTTTCCCGAGCCCTACAGAAGGAGTCGTGACGCACTAAGCTTCTTTATTATAGATAGAAAGAACTTCGAACATTTTGCGCTTTTTCCGAGCGATTCATTTTGCGCAACACCCGGGTTTTTTTCGAAAAACGCCTTGCACGCTCGCTTATGTGAGCAACGGCGGGTGTGGTTCTCTAAATGGCCACTGCCACTTAGTTAAGCGCCATTCCTGCGATGCTTGAGCAAACCTACATTGAGACAGCGCGCAGATTGTTAAATATAAAATTAACCAGACGTGATATTCAGTATTCTCCAATTTACCCTGCTCTGAACAGATGCACCCGTTACGGCCATCGTATTTGCCCATAAATCGACGCTCGGCCGATGCCTTGCCCGGTGACTGTACTTCGGATGAGGTCGAGCTTTCATTTAAAGAGAACAAGTTTCTTTGACTTATTTGACCGTTTTCGTAGTTGATCCGTGGAATGACGGTGGCCGGACTTCGGGAAAGGAAGAAAAGCGGTGGCGCGTGAGTGCAGGTTGGGAGGGGACCGTCGTGCCTGAGATTTCGCGAAACCGACTGGCGATGGGCGAGATATGTAGGAGGGCGCACCCTCACTTGTCATGTCGCTGGCCTGTTCGTCGCGAGAAATTGAGGAGAAAAGCTTGTGCTTTTGGGAGAGCGAGTGGCGGGGAGGAAGCGGATGGAGAAGCAGGGAAGGGTTTCACTAACTCGTTCATCACACGTGTTATTGGCTGCATGGCTGTGGCCAGCCCATCGGGGACCTAATGCTCGTGAAAAAAAAAATTACGTGTGCTGTGCCGTGGCCTAAAACTTATGGTGTATTTTTGCCTATGCAAATAAAACAATGCAGACGCAGGCGAGGTTTTCGTGGAACGTTGACGGCGTTGACGCCTTACCAACAAGTAGAGCAAGAAGTTGTAGATGCGTCGGCTCTCCTTGGCTGCCGCGATTGAACTCCGGGAATGCGCCTAGGGAAATTTCGCACACTCTTGGGCAGTCGAGATGCGAGGATGGGCAACAAAGATCGAGGGAGGCGTCTGTTTCTTGCTTACTCGCTAGTGCGTTAGTTCGTTTCTTCATCTTATTCGCTTAAATTGACAATGATCGTCGATAGCTTCTGTCTTATATTGTTATCCTTCTAAAAGCTCAAATATGGAGCACTGAAGCTTAAGAGAAAAAAGTCCAAGTATTACTTAGGGACCATTTCTATTTGTGCACACCACAAAGAAGTGTTTCATTACACTATTATACAGCTTAGGTTGCCTTCATTTATGAGTTGCTGTAATTGGAAGAAAAAAGAGAAGGTTATTTGTATGCTCAGAAGTAGGCGCTCTTTCCCATCCAAGAAACCGCGGAGCACGCCCTCTCTCTCGTACAGCCTATGTGACCTAGGTGAGATGAAGTTGCACAGAGTCAAGGATCAGGCCAGTTCCTTTTTTTTGAAGGAAACCTTTTTTCTTGCCGGCTAGTTCGAGTTTTTTGTCACAAGGTTCTGTGCTGCTGAGTTTGGATCAGAAGGTCGCAGCGGAGCCTTTTCGGAGAACCAGAAAATAAACAGAAAATAAGAAAACTGCGGGGTTAAAAAGTTGGCGAGAAGGAAAAGCTTCTCAGATACTGGCCGGCATGTGGGTGAGGGTAATGAGGAGAACTTCACTATATGAGGTGGGTCTTCACAGTCTAAAGGTGTTTATTTGGCAGAGCTCGGATCAGCGCAACGTCGACGGGCAGGGCAGTCACAGCTTTCAAGCACGAGAGCCCTTGCTGAGCAGGAGCGCTCGACCCACTAGCGTTTAGAGCCAGTAGCGCTGAACCCACTAGCGTCTCTTCGCTGCAATCGCCCCCCTGGAGCGACAAGGGAGCCGTCCGGCGACCTAACAGCTCGTCACGATGGGCGGGTCCTAGTAACGCTTTAAACGGTTGACATGGACAATGTCTCGTCCACGGCGCTACATGTCTGAAGATGGCTCAACTGGTTCTATGACATAGTTCACAGGAGATGCGCGTTCGAGAACACGATAAGGGCCTTCATGCTTAGGAACCAGTTTTGATGAGAGGCCAGGGGCAGTTAAAGGGACTGAGAGCCACACGAGCGCTCCCGGATTGAAGGTGACCGTGGCGGTGGCGTCACCACGAGTGCTCCTCTGGCGCTCTTGATCATCAGAAGTGAAGGCCCGTGCGAAGTCGCAGCACTCCCCTGCATGTCCGACCGTGGAAGAAATAGGCACGCACTCGGATGCATCCGGCCGGTACGGAATAATGGTGTCGATGGTGTGCGAAGGGTGTCGAGCATACAGCAAGAAATAGGGTGAAAATTCAGTGGTGCTCTGCGTAGCGGTATTATACGCGTGGGTGACGAATGGCAGAATGGCGTCCCAGTTCGTGTGGTTGGAGGCAACGTACATTGAAAGCATGTCGCCGAGCGTACGGCTGAAGCGTTCTGTGAGGCCATTCGTTTGAGGGTGGTACGCCGTAGTCGTACGATCAACAACGTGGCACTCTTTGAGAATCGCTTCAACTGCTTCCGACAGGAAGACGTGCCCGCGATCGCTGAGCAGCTCTTGAGGTGGACCATGCCACAGGATGAATCGGCGAAGCAGGAATGATGCAACATCACGCGCTGAACCTGCTGGGAGAGCGGCGGTTTCAGCGTATCGTGTAAGGTGATCTACTGCCACAATGGCCCAGTGGTTACCAGCCGACGTTAGGGGAAGTGGCCCATACAAATCAATGCCAACGCGCCAGAATGGCCGGGTAGGGCAGGGTAGAGGGTGCAGGCCAGCTGGCGAGAGGCGGGGTGAAGATTTTCGGCGCTGGCAGTCAGGGCATGAGCGAACGAACTTTTGAATGTAGTTGTACGTTCCGCGCCAGTAGTAGCGTCGTCGGAGGCGCTGGTAGGTTTTGAAAAGTCCCGAATAAGCACACTGTGCATCAGAGTGCAACGACGCGCAGATTTCGGAAAGCAGGCTTCGAGGTACAACTAATAACCACTGGCGGCCGTCAGAGGTGTAATTGCGTCGGTGAAGCAGGTCGTCGCAAATGGCGAAATGGCGAGCTTGACGGCGCAATGCGCGAGTGGTTGGCTGCGATGACGGATCAGCCAGGCAGTCTATGATGAGGCAATCCAGGGGTCCTTGCGCTACTCAGAAGCGATGGTTCCAATGTCGACGGAAGAAACGTCAAGCTGGGATATTGCACAGCAGGCATAGTCGTCTGGCAAGGGAGAACGTGAGAGGGCGTCAGCATCAGCATGCTGGCGTCCGTTGCGGTACAGTACGCGGATATCGTAATCCTGTAAGCGAAGCGCCCAGCGGGAAGATGGCCTGAGGGATCCTTCAATGACGACAGCCAGCATAGTGCGTGGTGGTCCATGACGACGTCAATTTGGAGACCATATAAATAGGGCTGGAACTTGGTAAGCGCCCAGATGATCGTCAGGCATTCTTTTTCCGTGACGGTGTAATTGGTCTCGGCTTTAGTAAGCATACGGCTTGCATATGCCACAACATATTCAGGAAACCCTTCAGAAAACAGCGCCGAGGCCAACAGCGCTCGCATCTGTGTGTACCTCAATAGGTGCCGTCGGATCGTAGTGGCGCAAAATGGGAGGAGACGTCAGCAAACGACGGAGCTTAGTGAACGCCTCGTCGCACTCGGACGACCAGGAATGGAGAGGTCCGTTGCTGCCAAGGAGCTTCGTCAGGGGCGATATGAAGGCGGCGAAATTGCGAATGAAGCGCCTGAAGTAGGAACACAAACCTACAAAACAGCGCAGTTTTTTGACGGACGTCGCTTTAGGAAATTCAGCTACGGCACGTAGTTTGTCTGGATCGGGGAGGATTCCATCCTTCGAGACGACGTAACCTAGTATCGTGAGCTGCCGCGCTGCAAATCGGCACTTCTTTAGGTTCAGTTGGAGGCCAGCGTTTGCTAAGCACGTCAAAACACGACGTAGGCGTTGAAGGTGTGTGGTGAAGTCAGAGGCAAAAACAACAACGTCGTCGAGATAACATAAGCACGTGTGCCACTTCAAACCGCGGAGAACTGTGTCCATCATGCGTTCAAAGGTTGCTGGCGCATTACAAAGTCCAAACGGCATGACGTTAAATTCGTATAAGCCGTTGGGTGTGACAAAGGCTGTCTTCGGCCTATCGACGTCAGCCATGGGTACTTGCCAATAGCCGGAGCGTAAATCTAGAGATGAAAAGAATTCTGCTCCGTGTAGGCTATCGATGGCGTCATCGATTCGCTGCAGCGGGTATACATCTTTGCGAGTGATCTTGTTCAGGCGCCGATAGTCTACAAAGAACCGTACCGCGCCGCCTTTTTTTCGTAACAAGGACGACAGGGGATGCCTATGGACTGTTCGAGGGTCGGATCACTTCGCGGCAAAGCATATCGTCCACTTGCCCATTAATCACACGACGTTCTGTGGCAGAGACGCGATATGGTCTTTGCCGCAATGGCTGCTGGGAGGCAGTGTCAATATGGTGCGTGACAGCAGACGCCCGGCCAAGGGAAGGTTGCCCGACATCAAAAGAAGAATGAAATTCTTCTAAGATGCGCAGAAGCTGTGAACGCTGAGGTGGGGTGAGGCCATCGGCAATAGATGAATCGAACACACCTGTGGGCAAAGGGTCGGACGTAGAGAAAGAACCGAGCGTGTTGTAACTGGCGGAGGTCGTGTCTTCGGGAACATCCGTAATTTGTACGGCGTCGAACACTTCCACGTGGCCAAGACATTCGCATTGAAGCAGCATCACAGGGTATGAGAAGGGGTTGCAGACAAAAATAGCTGTGGAGCCCTGTTTGAAGTTCACAGTCGTAAAAGGCAGCAGCAGACCTTTTCGAGTATACATGCGGCCCGACGGAGAAAGTAGTGCAATGGCGTCAGAGAGGCTGCTGCAATGCATTGATACAACCACTGACGAGTTGGGAGCAACGTCGGTGTCGTGCATGACAAGTAGTTCGCAAAAGAAGCAGTATCGGCAAGCGTCTTATCTGAGACCGGCGACAGTTCTAGTTCGGCCCGTGCGCAATGATTGACGGCATCATGGCGGGCGAGAAAGTCCCACCCAAGGACAACTTCGTGGGAGCACGAGGAAATCACAATAAATTCGACGGCGTATACAACGTCCTCGATGAGAACACGAGCGGTTCACCCCGCAATCGGATGAATACGCTCTGCGCCTTCTGTGCGGAGGGCGAGTCCAGCAATGGGCGTCGTAACCTTTCAAAGGAAGCGACAAAGCTTTGCGTCCATAACTGCTACAGTGGCTCCGGTACACACGAGGGCATATGTGCGCACACCGTCAACTAACGCGTCTATCACATTGGTCGGGCTACGTTGAGGACTTCCGCGTTTCGACGGTGTCGCAGCCCTTCCCTCATGGACTGCGACGATTAGTTTCCCTCATCCCAAGCTTCGGAACGAGGCCGCATCGGTTATGGGGAGCGTCGGCGTGGAGAAGTTGAGCGGCGGATGTTGGCGGACCGGCGGAATGGTGGTGACGCAGCCCGAGGTTCGTCGTCGTAATAAGGGCGCGGAGAAACCGCCATAGAACTTGGCCCATATCGTGTAGCGCTAGGCGACTGCACGCGACTACAGTGGCTTGCGACGTGGCCTGCATAGCCGCACGCAAAACATATCGGTCGATAGTCCGCTGTACGCCACCGAGTCGTTGCGGCAGGTCCAATCCACGTGGAAGGACGCATTGGACGTGGTGGCTGGTGAAGTGATTGCATAGCAGGCTGTTGTCGGGGCATAGCGAGGACTTCGGCGTACGTGAGAGGTCCCCGTTGAGGGAGTTGTTGAGGCTGGGTGACGACTTCCGCGTAGCTGAGTGGCACAGCCGTCGGAATCTGTTGGGGCCTGGCCGTGACTTCGGCGTAGCTGTGAGGCGCAGCCGCAGGAACACCTTGGTGGTGCTCAGACAAAACCTCGTACAGTTCTTGCGATATGACGCGGCGAAGCGGAGGCGCAAAACTTGGCGTAAGCGCGTGTACCGATTGCGGCTGTGCAAAATCCATCAACGCGAGTTGCCGGGCAACTTCCTCGCGGACGAACGCCTTCATTTCTGCGAGGAACGCTGCCTGGTTGGACATGGCAGCCAAATCAGCGAGGTGTTCGTCACGCGGTAGAGATCGATGGGTCAGTGACCGCTGCCTGCGGAGTTCTTCATAGCTCTGGCACAGTGTGACAATTTCCGCCAGAGAACGTGGACTTTTGGCCAGCAACATGTCAAAGGCGTCGTTTTCTATGCCCTTCAGTATGTTTCGGATTAGATCAGATTCCGCCATGGTCGAATCGACTTTCCTGCATAGGTCCAGCACATCTTCGATATAACTGATGAATGTTTCGCCTGGCTGTTAAACTCGTTCTCGCAAACGTTACTCGGCACGCAGCCTGCGAACAGCAGGGCGACTAAATACATCGGCGAGGGAAGTCTTAAATTCCGACCATGTCTGGAACTGTGCTTGATGGTTGTTATACCACAAGCTGGCCCCTCCAGCGAGGTAGGACCGAACATGGCGCAGTTTGGCCGCTTCTTACCACTTGTTATGGTCGCCTACCCTGTCGTACGCCGTGATCCATTCGTCCACGTCAGTGTCGTCCGCTCCAGTGTAGATAGGAGGGTCGCGATTACGAGGCACCCCGAGATACGCAGCGGGTGCAGGAGGAGGCGTTTGCTGGGAGGCATCTTGGGGCACGCCAGAGGGTAGGGTACGGGACCGGAGTTCCAGGATGATCGTCTGAGGGTACCCCGCACACTCCACCAATTCTAAAGGCGTTTATTTGGCAGAGCTCGGAGCAGCGCCACGTCGACGGACAGGGCAGTCACAGCTTCCAAGCACGAGAGCCGTTGCTGAGCAGGAGCGCTCGCCCCACTAGCGTTTAGAGTCAGTAGCGCTAAACCTGCCATCGTCTCTCTTCGCTACAACCGCAAGAATCAGGAGACGATGGTGACTGTAAAGCTGAATCAGTCACCCGTAGGTACGGAGACGAAGACGGGCATCGTGGTTATAACAAAATAGAAAGAATGTATCCTTTAGTGGTACATGGTTGTGGCAATATCCGAGTCTCGAGTGGTTCTGCCCAACAATGGGGCCCGAACGGCCTTAAGTACGTACTCTCGAACCACCGTTACGACCGATGGAGAGGCCCCTACCAAAAGTGTCCATCACTTTTAGTGGTGTTGTGGCAGTCGATGTATGCTTGGAGTGGTGATCACGCAGGTGTCAGGGCCTGCGTATTTAGCGCTGCCTTGTGTTCCAATGTCTAGTTGTGAAGTCGACGGCCTGTCCCCTTTGTGGCCTGCTGATTACCCGTTTCATCTGGGGAAGTGGCTGGGGCCACGGGGTCAAGTTTTTTTTTTGAACGGGGGTGATTAACTCGACACGGCAAAGCGAGGTTGAACGTTTCCCACACTTATGTGGTCGAATTCCAGAATAATAGTAAGAGCAACAAGAGAGGCATGTGGTGCGATGAAATGAGAGGGAGGCGCTTAGGACGTTAAGTTCTGTACAGTTGGGCCCAATTACTTTATTTGTAGGTAGCGAGATCGGTATATGCAAGAAGATGCCTTTGATTGTCAGCCGGTATTTTAATGTCGATCTGCAGACACGCTAAAACAGGTTGATGCTCGATTGTATCATTGCCCGCGGGTTGCATGTCGTAAATGTGTAAAAATACTTCTCGCACTACTCCACACATCAACACGTCTTTATCGACCTTCCAGCATGCTCATCTTTGCTGGAAAACGAGGAACCCATACAATTGTGTGCAATGTTTGTGAGTCCTGGTAGGGTTGTTGTCACTGCGTGAGCCTTATTGAATCTGCATACTTCCCTCTTGAATCCACGCGTTTGGCGAAAATACACTGACCTAAATGTTAACTCTCATCAACTGCAAAAAATATAGGACATTTATATTACATGAAGCCATTCGCAGATTTAAGGACACAAACATTCGCAAAAAATAAATAATACGGCTTACAACTGACGGCCTACCTGTTTTGTTCATGCTGACACAAATACACGTTTAACGATAGTTCTGTATGACCTTTTAAATTATTTTGCGGGATCTTGAAAAGAGAAACACACCCAAACATACCACGAGAGCTTCAGTTCATTTAGATGACAGCTCTGCATCGGGCATGAATACATATTTCACAGTTTTCTGGATGGGCATACGTTACTATTACGTCTTCTGGATTGGCCCAGATTAATTGTACAGTCTGTACGATATGTCCACTTGGCGAAATACCGGCCGGTGAGACACCCCGCACCCCTAGAAGTAATCTAAACGGAAAGCTTGTTTTTATAAAAAACAAATATTGAGCTAGAAGGCGAATAATTATTGCAATGTGTGTGTTTAGGCATGGCTCATTATTTCATTGGGAATTCGAAGACAACCTTGTCGGCAACTGGCGCATCCGTAAGGACAATGCAGACGGTTAACAGATGCAGGTTCGTCAGCCTCGCGGCCATTCCTCCGCCTGCTCAGTTAGAGACACTCTGAAAACAAATTACTCACCTTTACGCATATTTCAGCGAATCAGCTTATTTCAAGTTAGAAGCAGCATTTTTAACAAGAATATTGAGTGTGGCTGAAGCGGCAAAGAAGCTAGCGCTTGAAAAATGGCAGCACTACTAATCATCGGCATCCTCTATAAATGTTGTGAATTCTACGTCCATCTAGACATGACGATTCCAATAATTTTTTTTTGTTTTCTTATAGAGACTAGAGTTCGACATTGTCTTGGCTCCTCGGCGTGCATTGGATGCGATGTAGGCATAAAATGCACCCCCCACTTTCTAGAATATGCTTAATAATGAACATAAAAAATATACTCACGACAGTAACACCTGCATATGTAGTCTGTCCACGAGCCATGCATGCAGGTGATTCCCCAACGTCCATCCGTTGTTGGACAATCGTTTAATGTCCACGGTGCACCTCCAGGACTGCAGGTTTTATCTTTGCTCACTAGATGCATCAGAAAAAAGAAAAATGCACATGTGTAAAATAGGCATTTAGGAAGTCCAAAAGTTTAGAACGTCTACGTGCAAGGACGTCCACAAATTTCGAGAACAAGCAATGTTGTCCAGTAGTGTGCGTTCACAAGATAGTGAATTCTTATCAGGCAGTACCTTTTTACTGATGCGCCCTTTGACGTGCTCTCTTAGAAATCAATACAATAAAGTGTGAAGCCGGTATGACATTTAAAACATTCTTTTGTCTCAGTGTTGGCCTTTCTACATATTGTTGTGCTGTTCTTATATCCCCCTCTCAAATATGTAGCTGGCAGACGTTTAGTAGAGCTAGTAAATAAACGCAGGCGTTCTCTTGGAAGCCAGTCCGTAACCCTTAATGACCATCGGTTATCTTCCCTCCTCATTACATGTCCGGCCCATGCCCCCACATTTCTTTTTCTTGATTTCAACTAAGATATCATTACCTGGCGTTTGTTCCCTCTCCCAATCTGCTCTTTTCGTATCCCTTAATGTTACACCTAGCATTCTTCTTTCCGCAGCTAGTTGCGTCGTCCTCAACTTAAGTAGGACCCTTTCCGTAAGCCTCCAGGTTTCTGTCCCGTACGTGAGTACAGGTAAGACACAGCTGTTATATACTTTTTTCTTGCGGGATAATGGCAACCTGCTGTCCATGATCTGAGAATGCCTGCCAAACGCACCCCAGCCCATTCTTATTGTTCTGATTATTTCATTCTCATGATGCGGATCCGCCGTCACTACCTGCCCTAAGTAGATGTATTCCCTTACCACTTCCAGTGCCCCGCTACCTATCGTAAACTGCTGTTCTCCTCCGAGACAGTTAAACAATACTTTAGTTTTCTGCAGAATAATTTTTAGACCCACCCTTCTGTTTTGCTCCTCCAGGTCAGTGAGCATGCATTGCAATAGGTCCCCTGAGTTACTAAACAAGGCAATATCATCAGCGAATCGCAAGTTATTAAGGTATTCTCCATTAACTCTTATCCCAAATTTCTGAGCTTCAGCGGAGCTATACTGTACAAAGAAGACCTTTAAGGATGGTTTTCGACAGACAATATGGCACTGAATCATTGTCACGGATTCGAAGGTGGCTGTATATAACATGTGGAGCATTCACAGACAATGTAACAATGAGCCTGCAGGATGTGGCATTGCCTAGATTCACACCAGGGCCAACACAACTTGACATCGCGTCATTTTCCAGTGGCTACCTGGCCATTCTGGTATTTCGGGGAAGTGAGAAATCCGACGAAGTGGCTCCAAAACACATTAAGACAAGAAACTTACAAAATATTTTAAAGAAAGCCAGCGCTTCAAACATGGGCGTAGAATATGCCGGTCAAGAAAGGAGTGCATGTCGAATCGGTCGCCTTTTTTAATTACTTTCAGCAGCCAGCTGACTTCGCATCATATCAGGAATGACAAGGCTGCTTCCACCTCAGTTAGATGCATCGCACTTTGAGCAGATACTGAAAGTAGCATACATGAACCATTATTTGTGTCGCATAGGGCGAACAACCGACATATACTTATATAAGTGTGTCTGTTTAAAAACACACTCCTTATCAACTTACACTACGATCGCACCACCTAAATGCGCCCCGAAGCATGACGAAATATCTTTTCTTCAACGCCAAGCAAACATGATTTGTCCCACTTTGTTAAGTTACGTGCCATTTTTCGTGCCACGCCCAACCTTCAAAACGGCGAAAAGCCTCAAGTTTAGTGTTCCGAGACCTATCAGAAATTGCCCTTCTGGGGATGCTTTAACTGACGTTCACTTCTTGACGTGAAGAGGCGCTAACTTTTTACTACGGTTGCATCAGTAAATATCATTGCCGTGTTGTCTTGCGCCATTCATTTTTTCTTACACTATCTTCTCCAATGATTCAATCCCGTTTCTCAACAGATTTGCATCTCCAGACTCATAGTCATGTTTGAAAAAAAATCTACAAGCCCTTTTTCTTGGTTTCAATAGAAATTTGTATCATGCTACATGGACTGGGAAGCTGCAACTTGAGACCGCTTCGCAGGGAGGTATAAAGAGGCGCTGCAAGCGCCAAACCTATGTAGACAAACAAAAAAAGCCGCACTTTCGCCCGAAAGGGGACGCAATGACTGCGAAGCAAGTTAGTAGACAGCTGTACAAAGTAAGGTCAGTAATTTTATCGGGCTTTTAAACTACTAAACATAGGCACTCTAACAACATAAGAACCATGGTTTCACGCGCGCACAAGAAACATGAACACATTTAACTCGATGACCCAGGAAACTCGCTGTCCGAACGCCGGAGTTAGTAAGCGTGTCTGCAGCAGAGACCGAATTGACCTTCGTATACTCACATCCCCAACGCGAACTAAGCCTCCAAAACACAGCGCATGGTGGACTCTTTCGACATCGCATATTACTTTCCGGATTGCGAAGGCCGCGCGGGCGTATGCGCTCGCCTACACATCAGCCGCCAGTGTAGAATGCGCCTCCCTGCCTCCCCTTATTTCGAAGCCATGCAAGTGACGGAAGCTGGCTCGCTTCCTCCGAGCTTCCGTTACCTCGCGTAGTCGAGATTGATCCGCCATTGTCGGCTCACCCTCGCAGGCTTTGACTGGCGCATGCAGCATACGGCGCGGGGCGACGATTTTATCGCTTTTGGACTTTATGCGGAACCTCACGGCGATGGTGACGGCGATGCCGGCTACAGATATGCGCCTGAAGTGTCCGTACATAATTCTCATTGCAATAAAATATTGCCGGCTGTGTCATGATAGCTACAGGGTGGTTCACTGTGGCATACCCAGAATTTTTTTCGGGGAGTGGGGGAGAAGGGGGGGGACGTGACCGCGAACGGCTTGGCTGAAGGTCTAGAAGAGTGCTAGGCGGGCCGGTTACTAATAGTGGGACTCCCAGCCGGACATCTTTGTCTTCACCGGTGGTTCGTAGATTTCATAAAAGACTGCAGAGCCTACCAAAATATTGTTGCAGTGGATGATTCCGCAAATAAAAATAGGAGCGTAGTCAAGAGGAGGACGAAGAAGACGGCTCTTGTGTCGGTTTTGCGCGCGATCAGCGTTTGTGTACTGTCGGGGCAACTAGACTGCGCCTGGTGTCCCGTAATAAATCTGCATATTACATGTGGTGGAAAGTGCTGCCCTCCCCAACCTCACCCTGGAACTTCGCAGCCGAACTTTGACAACTGCTCCAACCCCTACCATGAACGAGGCTCCCAACAATCTGCTCGGGCATCCGCCGCTCCTATGATGTGCGGTGCCGTCCAGCGGCAGCGGGACCCTCCTGATTTTAGCGGATCAGGTGAGAGTGATGTGAAAGATTAGCTCTCTACCTACGAGCGCGTCAGTGATCACTACAATTGGGATGACCCGACAAAGCTAGGTACCGTCATCTTCTATCTTGCTGACGTAGCGAACCTCTGGTTCCACGATCATGAGCTTGAACTGCAAACCTGGTCCGCTTTCAAAACAGCATTCGCGGAAGTTTTCGGTCGCCCAGCCTTGTGAAAACTCCGTACTGAACAGTACCTACGCCAGCGCTCTCAACAGCCCGGCGAGACTTACACCAGCTACATAGAGGATGTCGTGGATATTTGCGCACGCGTTGATTCCACCATGAGTGAAGAGGACAAGGTGAAGCACATCCTCAAAGGCATCGAGGACGACGCATTTCAAATGCTCCTGGCGTGAAACCCTACTTTAGTCGCTGCTGTCGTCACTCTTTGCCAGAGGTGCAATGAGCTGCGTCGACAACGTGTCCTTGTGCGCAGCGCTGTTGCACATGGCGACTCTTTCTCGGGCCTCACGCTAGCAGCATCGCTCTCTGTTGTAATTAAAGATTTCATTCTTGAGGAGGTGGCGCACCAGCTGTCTATGCTGCCTCTCAACGATCGACCTCCCCAGCCTGACACATCTCTGGCTGTTCCCATTAAGCGGGCCATTCGCGACGAACTTGCTGAGTCTTTACCTTTAGTTCAACCCTGCCCTCCCAAGGCTGCACCTCTCACCTATGCCGAAGTCGTCGTGCGACCTGCGCCGCCGACGTTCGCGTTTCCTGCGCCAATGCGACTTCAAGCTGCACCTCCTCCCGCGTCACCTCCAATTCCGTCTCGACGCCCAGTTGAGACCACTTGGCGTACACGCGACAACCGCACCATATGCTTCGCTTGCGGCTTTGCAGCGTCACCTACGTTGTAGAACCTGTGACACCATCACCCGACCTTAGGCGTCGCAGGCGTGACACGGTTCATGTCAACCGACTTAAGCCGTACTATGACCCCCCTCATCCTACCTACGCCGTAAGCGGCCAGGATGGCTCCTCTTCTCTCCCGGGGGCCAATGTAGTGAAGAGGAGGGCGAAGAAGATGGCCCTTGTGTCGGTTGTGCGCGGGATCAGCGTTCGTGTACTGTCGGTACAACTAGACTGTGCCTAGTGTCTCATAATAAATCCGCATATTAGAGAAGTGTAGCTGCCTGTTAACCTAAAAAAATTAGGCATTTTTCTCGCAGTTGCCGCATTGAAAGCGATTGTGAAGGGACGCTAGCACTCTAACAAAGGTGCCAAAGTAGCGTTTACTGAAGACGATGAAAAAATAAGCTGTGGTTTTGGAATACTCTAGTTACTTGCAAATCTTCATCGAATGTAAATGATTGTCCAGAATTTAACTTGAACCTTGCTCTTCAGTTGTACGGTTAGGTGGAATACAAAGCCTTATTAGTTATTCTGAGTGCTTGCAGAGGTAATGAAGTATCAGCACAATATGAAGTACGAAGCCCCCCACCGTCACCGACAAATCTGCACGATCAGTCCACAGAAGCCGTATCATGTTTTAGTATGCGAATAGGCTATCATCAGGGCTCAAGTGAATGAAGTTATTCTTGATGACATAATCGAGCCATCGATCGCTCCTTAGTCATCACCCATCATGTCCTTAAGGAACAAGGAAGACGACATTTTACAGTTCCCCGTGATTTATCGCTGCCTGAACAGCATTACTTAGACATTTTTCCGCTTCCTGGAATAACCAAAATGCTCCATCCACAATGCAACAACCAATACGTTTGGTAATTAGGCCCCAAGAACGGCTATTCCTTGATCGAACAGAATGAAAACGAGAATGCGGAGACGACGTTCATAAATCCTAGCTGATGAATTTTGTCGAACTTATGCTTATACCGATAGGACTGCGCGAGCAATACGTGTATCATAGAGTATCACAGACCCAGGGCTGAAGTAGCAGTTATGCGCCGTGTATCTCGATTACTACCTTCGTTCAAACGAGTATCTTCGAGCACAGCTTTCCGAGCCTGCAGGCTATAATGAAAGCGATTATGTTGTGAGGGCTGACAAGACGTAGCAAAAGTTACGCTTCGTCAACATAAAGCTGATGTTTATCGCTCCCGCCTTTAACCGTGACCGCATGCGCCTGGCAATGAAAAAACGTGAAACATCAGAAGTGACATGCTCCCTCGACCGTCCGCAGTTTCCTGGGGGAAGGCATGTCTGGGAAGAGATATAAAGACGCATATCCTCTGTCTCACTGCCCACTGCCGTCACTTGCTTTATGCGCCACCAGGGGCTTCTCTACTATCACCTAAACAATCTGTGGCTACTTCGGATTGCAGCTCATTAGCCTCAATATACGCCTTTTTCTTCCGGTAGGCTCAATCATATCATGTTGGATCAACACAATCACTTATACTGCAGCTGAGAACGTCCAACGCAGTCACTACAGATTAAGGCTAAAAAACTTTACTTTATACCGGCACGTTGACCATCACTCAGATAACCAGTTGATCCCAGCTTTTCTCTATTCAATTCGTGTCTACGTACTGGAAGCATTTGAAGACGACACAACTGCTTGTCACTTGAACTTCCACAACACCTACGACCCTGTAAATTCATGCTGTTTCTGTCGTTGCCTCTCTACTTAACACGCTTAACGCATCACTTCTAGTTACCCAGCAATGCCCATCCGCTCCTTTGTAATTAGTGGGCATCGACTTGCATGCTCCACTCCCACCAACTCCCACTCGCACCTGTGTAATTGTCACTGCTATCCACCGTGTGACAGGCGGCGCTGAGACAGCTTATCTTGAATCAGACAGTGGCTTTGAAGCTGCTGTATTTCTGTTATATCGATTAGCAATATGGTACTACACGTATGTACTATTGCTATCAATTATCAGGCGTTCCTCTACTGTGTTCATCATGACATGATTCGCACATTCAGCAGCGTAAACAAAGCAACGTTTGCATATTAGCATTGGAGAAATGGTTTCACTGAACGCTTTAACCGAGCTTTATTTAGTACGATTTCCCAGTGCATCAACTAGTTATATAACAGAAGTTGACCAAACACAGCTATTCGGCCCGGTTGGAGAGGGCACTCAGAATTTCTGACATGATGATTAAAAACAGATAGGTGCGATAAGCTTAACAGGGAATGCCTTATATTTGTATCAGGGTCTCCCAATAACACGGGAAGGGGCCCTTGACGTAGTGTGACGGATGATATGATGTATGACACAACGGTAGTCGCGGCCATTGGCATCGCTGCGGTTATTTTAGAATTATGCGTCGGGAGATCGTCAGACGCTATAAATCCAATGACGGTCGTTAGTTGAAAGCGAAAACAGGTCGATAAGATCAACTCCAATTATTTCGAAAGGAAATGATGATGGTGCTACAGGAAGATCAAGTACAACCGGAGCAGTAGTAGGGTCCTTGAATTTGCGGCTCTTGTCTGGGTAGCCACGCACTTGGCGTCGTACATACCATCAACTGCACACCTAGGCTACTGACCACATACATGCCACCAGCAGCGTAGTGCAGTTCGGGCTGCAATCGTTGCGCTCCTTTTCCAAGAATGTGGCCAGTCCACGAAAGAGAATGTCATCGATGGTCTACCGGACCACAGCGCGAAAAGTCTAAGGACAAATATTAGAATACCTACCAGGGCTTACTAGCAACTGAATGCGTTATTAAGAAAAGAACACAAATATATACCTAAAGAAAACATCAGTAAATCACTGTGCATGACAACGAGAATGAGACACCGATGCGCAGTGATGTACTTATGTAATCTTTAGGCATATGTGTGTGCTCCTTTCATAATAAAGGATCAATCGTCATTCAGCACTGGTGTGTGTTCCCCTTCTTGTTCCTCGTCTTTTCGCGCTGTTGCCCTGTAGAGCATGTACCGACTAGCCCAAGCCGCCACGGTGTCATCGATGATGGCCATGTTTTTATCGAAAATGTCTACGTCATATGCTGCAGCTGATAGACATAGTCTCGAAAGACCGTCGTTATTCGCGCGATGACGGCAATTGTTGTAACTGATTGCACAGTAAAATTCCTGCAAACGTAGCTCAGGGAGAGCAAGATGGTCCAGTCATGGAGACAAACCAACCAACATAATGAATGATGATTAGCGACGATCGTAAATCTTTGGCCATAGAGATGAAGAGAGCTTATAGACGCCGAAAATGACTTTGTTCAATGACGGCGTAAATGTGCTAGGACTTCTTCCATGAACAGCAGGCATGGGACAATGACATGTTTGCCGTCGCTGAGACGCTGGACGTGAAGGACGCTGGACGTGAAGGACCACTGGCATCTGTGTAAAACTTTGTTGCTGCAGAAAGGTCAAAATTATGAAGTGTAGGTCAGGAAGAAAGTAGTAACGTTCGTTGACAAAGCCAGAAGTAGCACTGCGCTATCCAGGGGGAATGCATATCTGCGTGCAGCACTGAATACATACGGTAAGCAGTATCGGCTAAGATGGAGGAAGAGACGTCGAACGTACGCGAAAGCGTACTGCTCAGGTACTGAAACTGCTCAGGTAGGGTAAACAGATTTTGCCTTTGAAGATGGGCAGTGCCGTTTCCATAAACTTTCGGAATGTCGCAGGTGCGTAACACAAACAAAGATTGAATTCATCAAGCCTGTTGGGAGTCAAAAAATCGGTTTTATCTTTGTCTGCAGAATACATGTGCATTTGCCATTGCCGATTGAAGATCAGATAATGATTAATAATCACAATTTTGTATGCTGAAGGGGTGTTTTCTAAGCTTACATTCTTATAATAATTGCATGATAAATCAATGAACTAGTAGACGTGGCTGTGTCCGCAAACTGGCTAAGAAAACTCTTGTGTGCGACATTTTGAAATAGTATTCCCGCATAAATACAGATTACGAAGTTCTACCTTTAAAGCTGGACAAACTTATTATTTCTTTAGTATATCGGCCCCCGATTGGTATTGCACGTGATCTATTCGTCTTGCTCGAGTGAATACCGTAGTTTGCTGGTGACAACAAATATTGAGTTATTTCCGGTGGAAATTTTTTTATCGATATGCTCGAGGGTAGCACTATTACGATATGTAACAGCTGATGAGAACTCTCGGCTCATAAACGCCATCAATTCGTCTACACGTATCAACACTTCTGTTAATTTGCTTCATTTATCTATAACTTACATATGTAGTCCATCCGCAAAAGCCGGTGTAAATAATTTAGATTTAGTGCTTCCAACAGCATTTACCAGTGTATTGGAAAGGTTTCACAGCGCTTAGAAAAAAGAAGAAATTTATGTTTTCTTGAGATATCACATCGCATAGTCTTAGTGTTATCAGAACAAGCTTTCCTTGTAGTTTTATTGTTAAATTTTCGACCATCAGTACCAACATGATGAGTTCACGATACTTATCTACATCGTGTTGTCGGAATAAATTTATAACAATTCTAAGTTTCTTATGTTCACACTGGTATGTGCAGATATGGCAGGACGCCGAACACACGTTGTTCTGAAAAAGGAAATACTTACTGCATGTTCCTGACCGAAAGCCATCTCCGTGATCTAGGCAGGTCAACCACATTCCATGCTGTTTGCAAAGGTCGTTATTCTTGGTATTGCACTGAGTCTTTTCAGGGCCTGGTATAAAAGAAGGCCGGAAATAAAACCATGGTCGAATTAAGTAGAGCATCATATTCACAGCATTGAGTCCCAGTCATTGAGAGAGTATAGAAGAGCGTCGAGCTATTGCCATATTTCGACATAGGAAATTAGTGGAATAGGAACCTGTAATAGGAAGGTTGAATAACTAACGTTAAACCTTACAAGAATTGTGTCGAATATCTATTGAGGCCGCGGCTCTGAATTTGGTGAGCCAAATAAAATGTTCGAATAATAGCTAAACTAGTCTGAACGTTCCACGCGTTAAATGTGGGGTGAGGTATATCCAGGCACGTTCTATTTGTTTTCGATAAATTATGTTCAATATTCATCACTTTTAACCATGTATCAATCGAATTATTCGAGCTACTGTAAAGCCGAAGCCTTACATTGCGTTACGCAAATGCAATAACTTCCCATGAGATATTCGCAACTACTGTGACAATACGTCGTATGATTAATGCAAAATACGTGCATGGCAATTTGCTTCGGAAGGCTGGTGTATATGTTTTAGTCATAGGTTGTACAGCTACGTGTAACGTCTTGTACCGGATATTCCAATATTGCGAATCATATATGCTACTGCTCAACAATATATTGCCCCAGCCAGTGTTCTCGTAGATGCCCAGATTTAATACTCCAGACATGATCCTACCTGTTTTAGGCTTTTCGAGCCTGCCTGTCTTGACTTCCTTGCCTCTTTACGGCAATCAAGCGGCTAAAGTTGTCTGCCAGCTTGCGCTACCAGGTAACTACTCGGGGCAGTGATGCTTTCGTGGTCGTTCCATCATCGTAATTCCTGCTTCCTCATCTGACTGACCATCTCGTCGTTGTAATGCCTGCCTTGTACGCGAACTCAAGGGTGTAAATTGTCGTATAACTAGGGCCACTGGGTATGCCATCGGGATCATCACACCATAGTGGTCGGTGTGTCGTCATCGTTCGTGCTTTGTGTACCGACTCTCGTAATGCCTTCATCGTCACGCCACGATCGTTTTACACTTGTCATGCATTCGTTATCATGCCAACACGGCCTCGCATGTTGTCATGTCAGGCCGTGTTTGCTTGCTTTTGCAAAGATTTCTGTATTTGGTCTGCTTCTCAAACAATAATAGCGCTCACTTACCTGAGCCAACTGTAGCTTCCAAGTTGAGCAGTATGGCGCCTAAGAGGATAAATATGTTCGCCATCCCTGATTACAGAAATAGGTGTTAGGAGACGTATTATAAAATTTCCGGAAGTATTAGGCCTGCAAGAAGAAATACAAAGATCTATTTACTAGTATGCAGTGATTTTATGTTTCCGTATAACTTGGGAAAAAGAGTGCCAGAATTTTTATAAATCTACGCAATTTTCAGAATGATTATGGCTTTCTAGACTAACATGATAAAATACAACCTGATTAACGTGTAGTAGATGCCCCACTGCGTGGTCAGTGCGACTGTTTAATTATACACAAAGGATAAGCAAAATAGAAAATTGGACGAGTTTGTAGAAATTACTGTTTTTGACCAGTTTGTGTAATTGACCAATACAAAAAGCATGTCACATGAATGCCTTTCCGAGACTACGTCATATTGTCGATCAATGAAGTGACTTCCTTTTACGAATCGGCCTTCGCGAAGCTTATTCACAGCTTATATTTCTAGCCGGTGCTGTTTGATATATGTAGATATTTGTAGCCGATGGGGTGTAGTAACCGTCAAAAATGCATGTATTCACGCGGGATGGCTCTCCTTTTTGCCGGTGTTTGTTTGCAATGGAATATAACAGTTATCGACTCGCGCGGCAAAAGAGAAGCTTCCAGTAGCTGAAATTTGTTGACGTTGTCATGAACTGTTGTCTAAAGAAACATGTCGGATTGTTTTGCTCTGGTCACGAAGAATGTCGTGCATTCTAGAATGTGCGCAAATGCCAGCCACTACTCGAGAGTATAAAATGTGTTACCTCTACATATATCTGACGCAATTCACCTTCGTTTTTGAGAAGACGACTATGCTTGCCCTTATCATTGTGGTTTGAGAACTGCGTATTTCTTCCGGGCACATGTTCGTTTGATGAAGAGCAAGGTTTTCACTCCGCAGTGTTGAGAGAATTTTATGTACTTTACCGTTCCTACATAACACTAGATGGAAGTAACTTGCGATTGTTCACTGAATATACGCGGCAAATCGAGAGACACAATCAGGCCTTGATGACAGCATTAGTCTCAGGATTCAAATAATGAACGCAGACATTATTGAGCCTGGGTCTCAATTCACGTGCTTAGAAAATCTTACTCCCCCCTCAAGTTGAAAATAGCGCCGGTAGGAGCATTCAAAAGGGCCAAACGACGCCTGCTGTCACCCGCAGGAGTCGCACCCATCGACGAATATGGTGATAGCGAAATCCACACCGACTCAAGTAACGTAGGCCTGAGCAGTTTTCATATTAAGAAAAAAGTGAAACTCGACAGTGTAGTACCAAAATAACAGCTTCGTTATCTCGAGTGGAAGCCAACAATTCTCTAGTGGTGAAGGAATATTTTGCGGTCACTCGATCCACAACAGAATCTTAGTCTAGTTTAGCAATAGGACACCTACAGCCTATAGCGACCAGCACTCCATATGCTGACTTTCGAATTTGAACGCCCGCTATGGTCGACTTCAGTTTATGAATTAAAGTGCCCAGGTGCGGTTGGCCGGTCCAACCACACTTTAAGTGCACTGCTTTAACACCTGCACGATGATGTCTTTGTATTAGCATTAGTTTTCTACAAATGCTGAGAGCAGATTGGAACTAAAATGTCTCATCGTGTCATTGGCAAGCAAGGCCTGCCATGTCAGCGGACTTTTTAAAGTTTTATTTCCTTCGTTTGGCATACCTTATAAAATCATCGCGAAAAACTTCCGGCCGATTTCTTCCAACCTCCACCGTTAAGGCTTTATAAAGAGTTAAAGCCAAACCTGTAATGCAGCAAATTACACTTTGTTTACCCACTAGCTTCTGTAGCGGATCTCGCTGCCAAGCTAGCAGTTGTCGTTTTCGGAGGCTTTCAGCGCCCTTGCAATTCCCGAGAGGCGCCAAGTAGCAGAGCTCCCCCTAAAGCCCCTTGATAACTTGAAAGAGCCGACACTGTCCTCCGCGTGGAGCTTTCTTCCTCGATTCTCCTCGCTCTCCAGATGCGGGCGCTGCACACGGCACGCTCTTTCTCCTTGGCTCCCGCGGACGGGACGCAGTATTTGATAGAGGCGCATGATTTCGGGCAACTTGCCTGTTCCCGAGGTGTATAAAAATAGAAAAATGGTCATGACAGCATCCATAATGTTTAAGATAACTTTTATGAGGAAGTTGGTTTCTTCTTAAGGCCATATCGATGTAAAAGGAATTTTGAGGCGACTTGTCTAGTCCAGATATTTTCCTGCCAGATAATAAGATTTTTTACGACGTTAAACTTTTCTAGTATTGCTTATGGCACAAATCTGTGTGTTCGGATTACTTTATTGCCTCTGCGGGGATGTGCACCGCAAGTATTATATTCACCGTGCTTTCTTACAATGAATTAGTCGCGAGTGCATCGTCCGTCCATATGTTTGCCTTTGAATGTTAAAGCAGCCTTTGCGCTGTGGTCTCTAAACTGAATTGGACGGTGGAGCAATGTTAGCGCGAGCAAGCGAGCGCGATCTTGTAACACCTCCTGCACATTGCTTGTATTCATAGGAAAACCAAATAATAATCGCCACGAAATCAGGCGTTCGTGGCAGCCCAAGTGGAAGCAAATCGAAGAATTGAAAAATAATCTAGAAACCATACTGGAGTTGTCTAAATTCACGTCAGCATACCCCTGATGTTAAGTTTTCCTACCCCCAAATTTAAGTTACTGCGCCCCTTGATTTCAACCCGGCTTATCCTTAAATTTAAGCTGGCCTACGTCCAAATTTCAAGTTGACCAACAATGAAATTTAAGTTAACCATCCCGCAAATTTCATTTGGCCCACCCCCAGATTTCAACTTAGCTTATCCCGTATTTAAGCCACGTGACCATGTGGCCGCCGCCGATGCCACAGCCGATGCCACTGCTGGAGCCGTAGCGACGTCAGGTGATACGGCTGTGCACCGCTGTAGAATGCATAGACCGGGCTCCTTACAAATTGCCCGAAGAAAACCGGCAAGTGGTTATGATACTCCGTTCTATGATGAATACTTTTCGAATGCTGTCGAATAGCCTGCATACCCCGTCAGCGCGAA
Organism: Dermacentor variabilis; assembly: GCF_050947875.1. Lineage (NCBI taxonomy): Eukaryota > Metazoa > Arthropoda > Arachnida > Ixodida > Ixodidae > Dermacentor > Dermacentor variabilis. The sequence continues at coordinate 131,237,040 of NC_134574.1, forward strand.
GTGCCAGGCTAGTGCTGGATGCTCTCAATTCAGTACTTGCAAGTCTTGGGTAGGCATCATGGCTCACCCGCACAATTCTCTTCGCACTGAAGTCGAAAAGGCTGGGTTTTACTTTAACGATATATTGCCACATTCTGCAAAATACTGCTGACGACCAGCGGCTCCTTGGTCTGCACAGGTGACTTCGACGTGCCTCACCAGCTTTGGGAAGCACCAAGATTAGCTCCAGACAGTAGAATGACGGCCGCCTAATGTATCCGCGTGGCACTTGCTTGGACTTGACTGATTTCAAGGCGCTTTGCATCTTGCACGCACAGTGTTCTTTCTATCACACTTTCCTCTTTCTGTTCCTTCTGTCCCTTCCTCCAGTTTATTGTAGCAAACCGGACCTTCGTCTGTCTGACCTCCCTGCATTTCCTCTCTTTGGTGTATCTCTCTCTTAAGACCACGTAAAAATTTTAAGTTGGCCTACCCACAAATTTCTCTGGGGCCACCTCGAAATTTCTGTCGCCCCCCCCCCTCTATAAGCATCGCCATGCATATTGAATGGAGCCCTATTTATCTGTATGGGAATATCTTCTAATGAATTTTTGCGGGAGCTTAAGCTGTTTCTTATCGCTTATGAAGATACCAAACACATACATTTACACTACCACAACTTATAAATGTCCTAATTGTGCAAATAACGCATTTTTGTGCAGATAAAAGGTATTACACTTTTCACGTTACGGGGCCGGGGTACTAACGTAATAATGCTTACGCATTAAGAACGCAATGTACACTAGCTGGCGCTCATCACCCACAATGCCACGGGTATACTTGACAATTATTTTGTCAGAGTCTGCATTCACTGTATCTAGGTGAATAATCCACACACCCAAGTAAGCTGGAAAGAAAGCTCCTATAAAAGCCACTATTTTGATTTTCAGTAAAACAGGCAACGTATACTAACAACCACGAAAATTCCATCGAGAGGGCGTATCTTCGCACACAATTGTTCACAGCGGAAAGCACAACCCATGCTCAGCACAATCTCAACCTATACAAGCACAACGTCGACTGAATAACAGTTGACGACGCGAGAGGCAATGAATCCTAGCTGAACATTGAGCATACTGAGGACGCCTAATATTTATGCAACGTACGTATTGTTGAAGTATAACGCAGGGAACCAGTCCGGAAGAATAAAAAAAAATGCAGGATTACGGGATGCTTGATACAAGCAATAAGAAAGGCGCCTTTGCTCGCGAACAACACTGTTCTTTGTCGGAACAAATTTTTTTTGCCCAATGTTGTGCAGCCACTGCATCATGGGAAAAGCTGTGACGCTTTTCATGTGCTATCATAAAAACTCCAAAACTACATTCAGGCTTCTTGCTGAAGATATGTGAGCTACACCACGGCAGAGCGCTAGCACAACACCACAGGAAAAACAGCGCGTAGCGCACGCTTCTCTGATGCAGCCGAGCTAGGGAGAAGAATGACGAGAACAAAAAAGTGAAACGCAAGCAAAACGCAAGATCCGCGCGTTCCCAAGGGCAACGGCAAGGAGACCAATCGTCGTGCAGAAAAACGGAGATAAAAAGTGGCTACCACAGAGTGGGAGGGGTGCAAAAAGGGGCGAGGAGCAGGTCAGGAAGTATCGCAGAGGCGGGAGAGTTCCAAGAGTGGCGGTACTTTGAAATTATCATGGGACTTTGGTTCATGCTAGCCATTGTGAAAGCCATGTAGCACGTATGTCAGGAAGAGGGGACGCGATGCCCCAGGCCAACAGAATGCCGGCGTTCTGTCCTGTAACAAGAGGCGGGAAAAATCTTCCAAAAGCCAGGGAACCTCACACCTACAAACGTCGTTGCACTAGCCTTGATAAATAACTATGACTGTAGGCATTCTGAGGTACGCCTGACTGTTTTTTTTCTCTCATTGCAATGGCTCAGTCTACGAAAGCCTAGTCTTAAGGTAGCTGTGCCCGTCCGGCGGCGCGCACTCCGCATAATTGTCATTGTCATCAATTGTCAATTAATAATTGTCATTTGTACTGGATGAAGTCCAAGAACTTGTCGATGGTTGAATCACATCATCATCTAGCATTTGCTTAATTTGATGGCTTATAACATCCTTTTCTTTCTGCGACACTCGGTAAGTGTGTGGGCGAACAGGTTAGATGGTCTGCTCAGTGATGATCATGGGTTTGGTTAAAGGAGTATGCTTGACCTTTGACGTGGTGGCGAAGCAGTCGCTAACTGATGATAGCAGAGTGAGGACCCTTTTTTTCGGGTTGTGCTAGCTGCGGATTAACGTTAATGTAACTGCTCAAGTCCACATCGCTGGTTTCCAGAATTGAGATCGTCGTTACCGAAGCACAGGACTCGCCCACTGTTTCAAAGTAGGCCATGTTGGTATGCCTCAAGAAGTTCTTGTATTTGCCACTGAAGTTGCTAACTAGGATCATGGTTTGCCTATTTCGGAGCTTTACGAGACCTCGTGTGACGCCAACTTCTTAATCCAGCAGAATGGTGAGGTTACCTTCGGCGATGGCTATTCCTAGTTGCTTTTGGAGACATTCAACGTGGACGAAGATGCTAACTTGAGGTGGTAACGTCACGCAGTCATCGACAACGCGTAAAGCCGCTTGATGATGTTCATCCTCCACACTCGAATCCGAAGAAACATAGAAACAGTCACGAACACGTAACGCAAGTTATTGATCGCCCGACGTTACTGGAGAAAATCGATGCCCAATATAACCAGCCGAGAACACTTGGCCAGCACAAGGAAAGACGCTACGAAAGTCTGAGTACAACTTGCAAGTCTGGCGCTACATAGTCCAACAGGTGACACGAGGTGTCTTCCAGCCGTAATCAGATGTGCGTCGTCCCACGCTGTCAGCACCTTGCGTAGCCAGGTGGCCGGTGAGGCTCTCATTACCGAGTAATCAGCTCCCGTATCCACAAGTGGTCACCTGATAACCGCCGATGGAAACAGTAATAGCAACGGAAGTTCTTTTGGCAGTTTCGACTGAAGGCGCTAGCGGTACGTCACGAGGGAGTGACGTCGGCGGTGGATATTTCACGGTTCGCATGACAGCAGCGTCACCCCCGGACGTTGCCGCTTTCAGGTTGCCAGGCGCGGGCTTCCACCGTTGACTCCAACGGAATCAAAGGCGGGCCAAGCACGGTTTTGTGTCGCGCGTTGTCGAGGTGATTGCGACCATGACTTTCTCCGCAGTGGGGCTAGAGGAAGGCGGTTACTTTCCAAATATTCTTCGATTTCGAGCGCGCGTCCGGCATAGCGCGGGCAACGGGCGTTCGGGTGGTATCCTCGCAGACTAATCCGTGGGCACTGGCAGTAACGATACAAGTGACCAGCCTCCCCACAGTGGTAGCACAACGGACTGTTGCGGGGAGTGCACCATACTGTAGACTTACGCGGACCAGGATGAAAGGCTACTTGCCGATGTGTGCGGAGAATTGGACTTGGGAAGGCTTGAAAAATCCCAACAGGGAGCTGCGAGAAACGGCCCGTCGACGGCGCAGAAACACCAAGAGCGTCCGCGTACAATGATGTGGCGGGGTTCGGTGCGTGTTGGTTGCGAGGGATGAACCACCTTGCCGATTTCCTCCTGAATAACATGCGTAAGAGCCGCGGCACTGGCAGGTGTCGGAGCTGATGCATAAGGCTTCTGCAGTTCTTCTCGAACAATCTGCCATATTAGTTCGGTAAGGAACTCCCTGCCAAAATTTGCAGGTGCAAAAGAGCATGCAGCAATCATGGTGGTCTGGCGTTCATACTGCGAGAGGCCCTGCCGAAGCATGCGTTCCATGTCTGTCGCCTCATGAACGAAATAAGACACTGTTGTAGGAGGATTGCGCACGAGACCTGGGAAGACCTGTTCTTTTATAGCTCGCATTAAGACGCACCTGCTTGTCTTCTGGTATGAATGGGCCGTCCCGAGAGAACAATCGCGTCATGTCTTTGACGAACATGGCGATGTATTCGCTCGGCATTTGGAACCTCGAAGTGCCTGTTTGACCCTTTCTTTTCTACCGGGGTTGCTGAAATCGTCGCGAAGCATTTGGTAAAACTCCGGTGACCTCAATATTGAAGTTTCGTGGTTTTCTTACGAAACTATTGCCCCGCCTGCAACTTACGGCGATCTTCCCAGTCATTAAAGGCGGCGACCCGGTCGAATTGGTCCAACCAGTCTTCAACGTCCTCAGCGGCATCACCGTGGAACGGGTTAGGCGTGCGAAATGCGTTGACAAATTCATGGTACCGCAGCATTTGGAATCCATTTGGTACTGCCGTCGGTAGCTTCTGGTTCAGGACCAGTAGGCATAGGGCGGATAAGTAACCAGGGCCTCCCCCAGTTTGTCGCGCGCGGAACAGGCAAGCAGCCAGTTTCAAGTGAATGGCTGTGTACTGTTCATTTCTGCAGCAGCTAGCACACGCACTTCTTCATCCTCGGCTTCAAGCGCTACTTGCGCGTGCCAATATATATGTATATATATATATATATATATATATATATATATATATATATATATATATATATATATATATATATATATATATATATATATATGTGTGTGTGTGTGTGTGTGTGTGTGTGTGTGTGTGTGTGTGTGTGTGTGTGTGTGTGTGTGTGTGTGTGTGTGTGTGTGTGCGTGCGTGTGTGTGTGTGTGTGTGTGTGAACGTGCCTGCTTGCGTACAGTATTACATGACTTTTAAGGAATGCCATATTGGAGCCTTCTGATTGGTTGCACGTGGCTCACGTTTAACGCGCACAAGAAAAAAAACCACCAGTGAAGAACATTACGAGGGAGGCTGTCGAACCGAATGCCGATCCAACGCAGCTTTAGGCGTCTTTCGTTTTGGTTTTTTATGGAATCCCGTAAGTTTGTTCTACGCCGTTAAAAGCCGAACTTGAAGAGGAGATTAAGTCCCTAAAGTTGTCACTTCAAGACCTAGCAAACGAGCTTCGAACAACACTTTTTCTCAATGAGAAAAAAGCATTATCTCAGAAAAACTAAATTCGGAAAATACAAAGCAGCATTACATTTTTGAGCAATGAGTATGCAGCATTAAAACGGCACGAAACGCTATACTTGTTGAGGGCAACGTTCTGAACAAAGAAAATAAGAAATTAAAAAAAATCGAATGCCATCCTCGCAAAATAAATCGCCTCATTAGAACAATATTGGCGCACGAACAACCTTGACTTACATGGTATACCGAACGCTACAGACGATAAGCTTGTGCAACTAGCAGTCGACATTGGCACGGAAATTCAATATACTATTTTCCTTTCAGACATTTCTACCAGTGACAGAGTGCCCACTGCTAATAACCCGAGAATAAATAAAATAGTAGTTCGGTTTGTCTCGATAGACAAAAGGAACAATTTCTAGAGAAAAGCCAGAAAAACTCGGCTGGCTGCGGAAGATCTGGGCAAAAGCAATAACTTGAGCGAAGTGTTTCTTATTGAAATCTTAAATCTGCAAAGGAAAGCACCCTTCTGTGGAACATTGAAACTGAAGAAAAACAAACATTGGCAGTTCCCGTGGACAGTTCAATGTGTCGTCAAAGCCAGAAGAACCAACGCCTGTGCATAAAAAGATAAGACCACAAGATGACTTACATGTCACGACATCAGGCTATCCTGCTACAAGAGACGGAAGGAAAAGGAACAAAAAAACTAAGATGGCGTTTTAACTTACGTAACCACGAACATTTAGTAATCAGTATCCACTTCATCTAATTTGTCATTACTGCATCCTAACATAAGGTGGCTCCAAAAATATTAGGATGAATTTGTTGACCTTTGCGCAACTCAACAACACTCGTTTCACTTCATTGCTTTATCAGAAACTTGGTTATCTGAAAACACGTCTCAAACATATCCAATCCCCAGCTATCACCGGCAATTCGCTTGTAGGCGGAGCTAATCATCATGCACTAGGAGTAACGAAACTGTACATGGGGGTGCAGCTCTTTTCATAAGACACGACGTAATATACAGAGTTAACAGACGTAGTTTTTGAATCTACATGGTGTGAAGTGCATGTTATCGAAATATTACAAAGTAAGGCAGCCAGCCAGAAGCCTCATACTTCATAAACATAAGCGCATATTAGTATGCATTCTCTAAAGGCCTCCACATTACAAGAAAAATTAGTTTTTATGTGAATAAAGTAGGTGGCTTGAAAACAACAGTAACAATATTACTCAGATTATCACAGCGGGTGATATCAACATTGTCTTTAATCGAACCGACACTTATAGTCACACGCACTGAATAACAAGCTAGGATTACAACCGTTAATCAGATTACCAACACGCATTACTAACTCAAGACAGACCACATTGGATAACGTAATCACAAACATATCTGACACTAACTTTTTCAAGAGGAGTATTAGTATCTGACAATACTGATCGCCTTCCTATTTTTGCAACCATCACATATAGAAGCCAGTTATGCACTCAGCGAAAGCGTAGACCATACAAATATGACATCATTTTTGATGCCCTCATGAACGCACTTTGGCACTCTGTATATTCGGCAGGACCACTGACAATAAATATGAGCAGTTCATGAAAACATTCATTTGAAGTAGAAAACTAAGTGAATTCCAAAATCAAGAAAGGGGCTGACAGATGGAATAGCACACTGTGGTATAAAGTTTGTAAACAGGGATAAGGTGCCTCAGAAAATCTGGCAAACGTTTCGATAGGAGGACCTATCTTCATCAAAGGCGGCCTCGTCATCCTCGGCATGTTAGTTTTAAAGGGTTTGTGCAGTGATATCACGTGTGGGTGTTGTCGCTGGCGGCTGGATTTAAAGGGAGAGACTGCAGATGTAACGAGCGCTGTCGTCCGTCGTCTGTGAGCTTCGTTGCCAAGACGAGGGGACAAGAGCGGGAGAGTGGGAACGCGCGGAGAAAAGTAAAGAAAGAAAAGTGAAAAAAAAATAAGGAAGAGAAAAAGAAAATTTCAAGGAACACGGGGGCCAGTGGGCGCGTTCGGGAGGCGAGAGATTAGGAAGCATTCAGTGGTGTCGTTGGCCGCATGTTCTTGAGGCAATAAAAGAGCCGGTCAGGTGGTCAGTGCGCCAGTAACACCAAAGACAAAAAGAGGAAGCAAAAAAAACACGAGTTTAAAGAGTGACTTGAGCAGCATAACAGCACTACGTCGAGTAATTTTGAAGTAGTTAAGATGGCGACAAGGAGTACGTGGTGCTATGTATGGTTTGACTGAAAGGCAGCGGCATAGTCTTTCAAGGAGCATTGCCCCAGTCGCTCAACGTAGGTGTCGTTACGGCGGCATCCAGAAATTGCGATACCCTGGGTTAAGGCGCCGAAAAAGGCATATTGACTTCGGAATGCGTTGGCGAGGCTGTTTAAAAAAATATATATATATATATAGATAAAAGGAAGAAGAGAGGAGGGCGACGTGCGCAGAAGCGGGCGGGGGCAAGTGTACATAGGAGAAGGGGGTCGTACAATTGATATAAACGTAAAAACCTGAAAAAGTGTATTAAATTGAGTAGTAGGCAGGAAAACATTTTCGAAATCGAAGAGCAGATGAGGCTAAGAATTAAGGTTAGCTGGTGGCATAATGTGTTTTGTGTCCTAGTTGATGATATGAGAATTTCAAATTTAAGTTACCGCTTTTAGTGATTCTAAGTGGCCACGTGCCAAAATAATTCCTGTCGGGTGTAGGAAATTAAATATGTGTATGAGGTATGATTCCATATATTTCCTTTCGCGAGGGGAACGGAAATTTGTTTGTAGTATATAGAGCCTTGCTTTGTCAAATATATGACCATGTTCATTAAAGTGGCTGGCTACTGCTTTAGGCAAATTGTGTTTTGTGTCCGCGTGGTGACCATTGAGTCTTGTATTCATTTGTTGTCCAGTCTCACCTATGTATTGTTTGCTACAAACGGTGCATTCTAGACAGTAGACTTCGTTGCTTGATGTGCAGGTGAAAACTGAAGTTACCTTGTGTGCGTAATTCGACGCCGTACTTTTTACTGTAGTAGTAGATTGAATATGTTTGCACGTAGATCACCTGGGTCTTCCACAGGGACTGGTTCCCAACTTCCTCTTTGTCTTTAGTTTGGCGGGCACAAGAATATATTTAAGATTAGTGCTGCGTCTGCAGGCTACTCTGGGAGGGTCGGGAAAAATCTTATTAAGTTTCTGGTTGCTGATAAGAATTGGGTACTATTTACTGATCATGTTATTCACGTTTGGGAGTGCGTTTGAGAATTTAGTAGTAAGAAGAGGCGTTGTTGTTCTTGTTATCCTCGGGCGGGGCATGGGGACCTCGGCTCGATCAAGTTTGGTTGCAGCGGTGTAGGCTGTTTAGAGGTCACTGTTTGGGTGGTTCCTGTTTGCTAGGGTTTCTTTAAGGTGATCGAGTCTATCTGTGTAGTCTTGGTTTTCAACGCAAATGCGACGTAGTCTTGTCTTTAAAGATGCCTTGTTTGCAATGTCTGGGATGGTGGCTGGTATATCCTAGGAACTGTTGTTTGTCGAAAGCTTTCCTATACAGCGTTGTCTTTAGCTCCCCATTGTCAATGTATATTGTTGTGCCCAGAAAGTTTATGCGCTCAGTTGAGAATTCTGATGTGAATTTTACTGCTGGATGAAAAGAGTTTAGAAATGCTACATATTTATCTAGACTGTCTTGAACATGTTCCAATATTAAGAGTATGTCGTCTATGTATCGTAGGTATGTGTGGGGCTTTACAGTGCAGCGCGATAGGAAATCTGTTTCTAGAATCCCCATAAATATGTTCGCGTAGGTTGGTGCAAAAGGCGTACCCATGCTCGTACCATGTATCTGTAGGTAGTAACTCTCCTCAAATTCGAAGTAGTTTTGTGTTAGAACTAATTCAAGGAGAGACAAGTAGACTTAAGTAGAGTGATGTGCATTGTGTTTAGGCAGCGTTTGTCTTATCGAAGATAGACCATCATGGATTGGAATGTTAGTGTACAGCGCCGTGGCGTGTAGTGTTACGACAATTGTGCTGTGGCGTAGTGTGTCTTTAGTATTAATGTCCTCTATAATTCTCAGCAGGTCGGGCGTACCTTGTACAAATGACGGAAGTGCTTTTAGCAAGTCACCAAGGCGACTTGGGGAGGTCGAATGGGGAGATGCTCTCTGTTGGGGTGTTGTTGTTTGATACTATCGGGCGGCCTGGGATAATAGCAGTGTATAGTTCAGCGGATGGAATTTTATGAATGTTTTGAAGGAGGTAAAAACGCCCGGCAGTTTCGTTGCTTCGTTTAGGAAATTTTTATTCTGACGGTGTTATCAATGCCTGAGCCAAAAGTGATTTCAGCCTGTTGGTGATTGACACGCTGTAGGACTATGCCGGATCGTTATCGTGCTTGCCGCAATGTTATCGGTTGTTTAGTTGCCTGTAAGCCTCATGCTTGTATTTTTCTACTGGCCAAATAACTATACCTCCACCCTTATCTGCTTCCTTAATAACAATGTCATTCCGGCCACTAAGATTTGAAATGATATGACTCTCCGATGCAATTATGTCTCTGTCTCCTGCCAAACACAAAAAAAACATTAACTACGTAATTTGTACTGCAAAAATAGCCGACTAATGAACACTAAATCAATAAACTTCAACAACTCTCCTTTAGAAAGGGTTAACGAGACGAAATTTGGAGGCACTTACCTCGACAGTCAACTAAAGTGGCATAAACATATCCATGAAACTACAATAACCTTCTATAAGAAAATCGCAATGCTGTATAAACTATGTTATATTTTTGCTGTGAATACACCCCATACTCTTTATGTCAGTTTTATACACTCACATAATACGTATGCTATTACCATGTACGCACTCACGCACCTCCCCCCTTTATTGCCTGTTATTGCAGCACAAGGTACAACGCTTCTAGCAATTCTCTTCCGAAAAAGATCAGACTCAATCACATTCGCGTAGCCATTACCTAATATACTACCCTCGAAAGAGATCATTATTTACCATATTCCCGTTTTGCTTCACAAAATTATGAAAAGTAATTATACGATGTCTTAGTATAAAAATTTATTATAAAAATATGACACACCCAGCCATTATGATCAGCCACCATGACCGGTGTTGTTGGAGAAGTATGGGAGAGGCCTTTGCCCTGCAGTGGGCGTAACCAGGCTGATGATGACTACGAAAACGCTAAACGTTCCAAAATCTCGCCCTAATTATGGATCATTCATATTCTCGCATGTCGCATCGCAGCTTCGGAATAAATTAGCAACAGATCTAACAGCATAACAGCCATTTATCAGCTACAAAACTAACTGTCGCTCTTTTATTCTCGCGTCATTTTCTCAACGAGTACGCACCACACGTTTTCTTTTTTTTACGTGCTCTAGTCTATATATACTAGCACGTAACCTAGAGTCCCCCTTCACAACTCATACCAGAGCTATAGTGCCCAACCTTTATACCACATAGAATGTACTTATTTTCATGTGAATAATAAAAGAACAGTAACTTGACAAAAAATAACTAGAACTTGTTCATTTGCTTGCTGCATCATTTGCGTGAAGAAAACTGGCACGTACGTATGTGCTCCCTCATATTCGTGTTACGTGACGTGAGGATTCTCATAGTGTCGCTAGTTTCTTCATTTCTTGTTCATTTTAAATGCACCGACCGCTTCTTAGCTAGTCCACGTGGAAGGTATTAGCCATAGTATTCAAATCATCATAATCAGCAAACACTCGTTATTCTGTCCAGTTGCTGTTCGGGCGAAATAAGTATATCCGCAATTGTGGTTTAGTGGTTAGGAAAGTACACATGAAAAGGTTAGAATGGTTTGCTTTATTAAATGATTTCTGATCTTCGTGAAGAACGTTTTTATGTTGGTATGATAATATTTTAGTATCCTTTCTTTTAACGGTGAGTGAATCCACAAGGGCAGCAACTTGGATACCTACAGGGATTGTAGAGATTGCAGTGTGGTCCTGCCTGCCAAATATTCTGCTGGATAGCAGCAGTAACACTGAGCCCGAAGCCATGTTCCGTGCAACTACGAAAGGGCTCGCACGGAAATCTGCGCTTTAAGAAATACTGTTTTGTTTATGGTTGAGATTGAACATGCTCCAATCTGTATCCAGTTCTCTTCCCGTTCGAAGAAATAGTGAGAGACACTTCATTTGAATATCCAGCATTAAGAAGTACAACAGTGCTAAGGAGTGTAGGCGAAAACTAAAAAGAAAGTTTGACACATGCCTAAATGCCGTTTAGAAAGACGAGGAATCAGAATGCAGCAAGTGACAACGTCCGGTTGAAGCCTACTCAGAAAAGAAGTTTCTGTAGAAACTTCTTTGAGCAGTTGTAATAACTACAGCATAGAATTTGGGGGAAATGTCGCTCCAGGGAAGACAAAAAACAGAGGAACACCGATTTAAAAAAGGTATGACAGGTCATCAAACGGTTCGGCACAGCATACATTATCTTTACTCTGTCAGACACGTTGCACAGCACTACCGGCTTGTTCACATGAACACTTTTAGTCTGATAAAGATAGAGATACAATCCAATGCCCACAAAGGACTGGAAACGATCTTATATGCAAGAATATCACTTACCGGAACCTAATGTTATACCAGAACAGGCATAGGCATCCAGACAGCAATTTTTGACAGTTGTGTCGCTAACGTGGGCCGAATGTTGTGCGCATTCACAAAGTGTTCAACGGTTTTATACTCTAGCGTTTAACGAAGTGGCCTATTTTCAAACGCATGTGAATGAGCAAATCAGAAGGTATGTGGTAGCCTTTACTCCAGGAATGCTTCATAAAAGGGCGCGGTTTGACGTACGCGCGCGCGTTTTATTTGAAATTTTATATTGTAATCTTTATTTAGTGAATTGGAGTACAGATACACACACGTCCTATAACTTGCGTTTCACCCTGGCGTTTTTTTGACCTTTTCGTTGGATAACCTTTTGGATACGGCTAATATATGCGACTTCGTTCGCGATCGCTGCCACATAGTACATAAGCGGTCACTGTTCTTAAATTTCCCGTATTTATTTAAAAAATTGCCGGTGGCAAATAACTGGATTCTTTGAAGAAGCTGACAATAATAGCACGAGAAGTTGAAACACAGATTCAACTGGTTAAAACTGCACGTTGAACTTTAAGTGTGGTAGACGGTATGCGAGACGTATCCGCATGGAATGAATCTTGAGGATTGCACCAGTTTTGATATATTATTTCCCAAGTCGTGGGACGCAATAGAACTTTAAAGCTTTATGAAAGAATAAATTGAACTACAATGCTTTTTTCCGCTAAGTTTCATGGCGCATATCTTATAGCTGCTGCTATGTTGGAATTTCATTATTATGTAATACCCTATGCTAGCTCACCGGCTACATTGCGTAAATCAAATATGTGCCGCAGTGAAGTAAACTGAGAAGGTAATTAGCAACTCTTTCGTTAGTTAGGTGACTGTTTTGATTTCTCGACTACATATATAAACACATTGATCGCATAATATATATATATATATATATATATATATATATATACATATATATATATATATATATATATATATATATATATATATAATAAAGGCCGGTTGTTGCAATTCTGCTTTACATCTAACCGTGACCGTTTCTATTGCGGCCCATTGTGATAAGCTGGCCCTTGCGCGGAAATTTGGCCCAGCCGCATAAGCAATGTAGAAAATTATGGTTTGTTTACCAGAGAAGACGCGCCATACCGTGTGACTAACGAAAGGCTATACATAAAAAAAAAGCTTTCAAGAAGGTGCCGATGGGGCAGTGTGGAAAATTTCTGGATATGAAGATTTGTCTGATGTAATAAACTAAGAACGAGAAAATGACATTTGATTCCTGCTCTTACTTTACAGCAGTGGCACACATAAGAATTTGTTTTAAGATAATGCTCAATAGAACTGATCATTATTCAAATATTAATAATTAGTGTTTATCTATTCATTTATGGGAAATCTTATTGCCGATTGAAGGCATCCAGTACAGAAAACATACCAGTTTGCTCGAAACGGCACGTGACCACAGTTTCCAGAAATACGAAGCGATATGGTGCAGCGAAATGACATCGCCGTAGCAGTTAACACTTCTGCATTGTAGAAAAATTCTGGAAGAACGATCCCAACTGGAAGATGAACGCATTTTATGGCACTCTTACCGCGCGTGCTTCTTAAACTAGTTGGAGGCAGAAAATTTTCAATTAACTGGTTATCCTTTGAGGGGTGGCGGAGTTCACCTCTGTCAAAACACAAGTGCAAAACACAAGTGCGTAAGAAAGTGCTAATGGGTCAAATATGGGTAGTAATTGTTCTAAAGATTATCGCGCTATATCGGTTGTCACCATTGCTACGAAAATTTGGGTCAAGAGCAGTCAAGCTGACCTATGGAGCTTTTCCGGGCCCTCTGATCCACAGTTTGTCTTTCTTGGAGTGGTTAGGAGAATCGCGCAGCTCCCGATGCGCTGAATGCGTCGCCTCGCTTAGGGTTGTGTCCATCGACTTTTGGGAGCCGAAGGACTTCCGCTTCCAGAGCGGGGTGTTTTAAACGTAGGCGTTGCCTCAAAAAGCAAGGCTTTGGAGTCCCGGAAACCAGAGGTCGATGGGCCCTCTTCCACAGATGGAGCAGCAACGCTGGCTGCTGTCACCTAGGGGGCTGAGGGCACTGCTGCGGCCACACTCTTGGTGGGTCGAGCCGATACCGCAGTCGGCTGTGCTGTCGCCCCCCTACGGGCCGCACCAGCATACCCTGCGCTATGGAAGAAGGAAATAAGCTATCGTGCTTCCCGAAACGGAACGTTCTCTTTCATCTTTAGCGTAATTGTCGCATTTTCGCTCTTATAAGAAAGGCGCAGTGGTGTATCTCAGTAGAGTTTTCGGCAGGATGGTCATGCGGCGAGCACATTGTACATATGGATGGCCCCGGTGGCTATAAGAGCCGCGAACAAAGCGCTGGCACTTATAGCAGCGGCGCGGATTCGGAATACAGGGTCTAAGATGGATTTTCAGATAGCATGTTTCAATATATCCTGATGAGCTGCTTGTGTAGAAGGTCAAAATTAGGTGTTTAGTAGAGATCTCTTTTTCCTCCCACCTGATTCTTATTCCTTGGAAATTTGTCACGGGCTGCTCCTTCCATCCCTCGAGCAGCTTGGTTTGAGACACGTCAGGAGATCTTGCCCAGATGCGACTTCGCGTGCTCTGCTAAGAGAACGGTGCGGGTTCATCGAGACGGCGGTGTTACCAATTTCCACAAGTCCGGATAGTTTCTCTAACTGAATTTTCGCCACTGACTTCCAGCAACAGGTCACCGCTGGCCGCCGTGACTGAGTGGCCTTGTCACGTTTCGTGGACTTTAGCTAATCTGTAATGGGCGAAGCTACGGCCATGGCGTTTCCAGCGCAAGAAAAGTAAGCAACTGCGCTCCAAAACTGTGTAGGATCACGTGTGGGCATGATTTCATGTGGCGTTATTTAAAATGTCTCCTTTGAGAAGCTTTGATTGTGCCACGTTAAAGGTCAAAGTGACTCTACACGCGTGTTAGAATACGCAGCACACATGTTTACTCGAAAGGCACACCCAGACATAGAGAGCACTGAGTGATTCATAGAGAGTTCGTGCGTCAGTTCCAGAAGCGTGAGCTCCTGCTTCAATGTCTCTAAAATTTTATTTACAGATGTTCGCACTCTAAAATTTTAGACACGTTTCATAGAGAGATGCAGCTTCTAGAGCTGACGCACGAAGTTCGTAAAGATCATTGATTACGTTTTCTGGATCGCCGGCTGTGCCGTTCTAGCAAAACTGTGTGCTGTTTCATCGAATAAAGAGTAGAAAGTCACTCAGGCCCTTTAACTTCGAACACAGAAAGCTTGTCGAACGAGGTAAACTAAATTTAGCCACAAGAAATTATGAACGCATGGGATGCAACACAGTTTTGCAGCACAGTTTGGTCGCCTATGCTGTGCTGGGTGCCAAATAATCATAATTTCTGCCAATAAGGGACAGCTTCTTAAGTCCACTAAACCTGGTGAACCAGCTCAGTCACGGTGCCAGCTTGATGAAAGGTGCCGGTATGCAATGCTCCTCTATCTTCATGATATTTTGCATTGGCTGAAAAAGAATGGGCAGCGTTTGGGCATCACTGTGGTTTTCTCTGCTCCGGAAAACCTGTCAAAATTCTGCAAACTGTGAATGCGCCTGCATTGCAATGGATTCTTTTCTCTGTTAAGCACAGAAGACGTTTTGTGCCATGCGCCACAGCCTTGGTTTACCAGAGTTCCCTGTCGTGTTGTCGCAAGTAGGTTGGACAAACCGGGACACACAAGCGCTTAAGGGAGCGCCATTTTAGCACACATAACACTGTACAAGACTATTTCGGCATACCTTGCCGTGAGTGCGGCTGCGTGCCTCTCTTACAATGTGCCGAAGTTCTGGCACAACAGCTTTGCAGCTCACGCGGGAAATCGGACAGGCTGATATCGTGAGAAAGGTGGCCTGTTTGTGCGTTATTTCCTCTCCATTCACGCTGATACATAGTAGAGTCGTGCATTTGAACAGACATTCGCAGCAGCGTGCGTTTTCTAACAACAGAGCTGGTAAAGCTTGAGTTCCAGCAGTCTCAAGGATTGAGGATCACTTTCCAGCAGCCGTGACCGGCCACCACTCACAACACGTCCCAGGTAAGCAAAGCGAAGTGGAGAGGAGGAAATATTAAGGGAGACATTGAGAGGCAACAGCTAGGAGCGCGCGACCCGACGCAAGTGTTTGGGAGAGGAGGTGCGCAGTGGGGATTTGCTGCACTTAGCGGTGGCGTGACGTCCCCGTGCACTCCTAGTTGAGAGATGCGGCGTGCGCCGGCGAGGTCGGAGTCTAATTCCACCGACATGGTGAGCAGAGCATAGTATAAAGAATCAACTTTAGAGACGGGAAACTGTACCTTCCGCAGCGGTACAAAATTAGGCAGCGGCAGCGCATGGCACTTATTGGGGTGCACGTCAGATGGCGCTGCTCAAGGAGAAAGAGGAAGTGCAGTTTCTGTTTAAGCAAAAATCTGATATGGCCACTTCTCGCAGGTAGCGTGCACTAATACGCGGCGTAGTCCCATTGGTGGTTGTGCGGCATGCCTCATTGCCTTGGCTGTCACGTAGGTGGTGCGTTCTAATTGCCAGGAGACCAAAGAGCCTCTACTGACGCCCCTACAAACAACCCACAAGTGAGTTAACAGAACGTGTCAAGAAAAGCAGTGTCCATGTACATTCACGTGCAAGTACAGATATAAAATTTGAATGTCGAGTTACGCTGGAATCATTAACGTAAACTCGTAAACTTAGTGCTTTCTTCGTTGCACATGGTGGTATTTTAACGAGGGACAACCAGCAGCGCAAGCAGTGTCCCACCTGTTGGCACCGACAGTCTCCGTTGATTAGCAACTCTGGCAGCATGCGTATCATGGCCACGCATGCTTATATCGCCTTTCCGTTTCTCTACCACGGTTGCGCTTTAAAACCACGGCGCTGCAAGTTTGCTTTCCTTTCCTTCCCTCCTCTCCGCCCTTAAACTGGCTCTCTTAACTACTACACGCAGAGACAAGAAACAGCGCGCGCTTTAGATCCTATAGATGAGGTGAATATTTACAATTATTATTAGGGTTATAATTATATTCGAGTGCTGATTGCCGTGTTATAGTTTGTTAACAAAACGACCCCTCAAGTCTAAATATTGCAAGGGAGTTTGTCGTGTGCGTATCATGGCCACGCATGCTTATATCGCCTTTCCGTTTCTCTACCACGCTTGCGCTTTAAAACCACGGCGCTGCAATAAGTTTGCTTTCCTTTCCTTCCCTCTTCTCCGCCCTTAAACTGGCTCTCTTAACTACTACACGCAGAGACAAAGAAACAGCGCGCGCATGCGATCGCATAGATGAGATGAATACATATATATAGAAAAGCATCAGTCATAGCTCTCGAAATATAATATAATATAATATAGAATAGCTCTCGAAGATAGCTATTCCGGCGGCTAGCTTCCCACGCTATGCGTGCCGCCCTCGCACCTGTTAAAGCTTTTCCTAGACGCTAGAGCTATACTATTCCTGCGCAACCTTGAGCGATCGGAAAGCGCGTTTTCCACGCCTGGCCGGCGGAGAGGGGAGGCTTCGTTCCGGCCGCGAAGCTCTCCACATCCCCGTAAGGTGCCTGGTGGTGGTCTCGTGCTGACGATGCCCTCTCGGTGAGCGCATATTTCTCCCCTCATCTTTTAAGAGATTCAATACATACAAGCATTTGTCTCGCAAACCAGATTTATTTCAAGGGAATTTTCCACGTCTCAATAATTTCTCTCGTCGTATTCGAGTGCTGATTGCCGTGTGATAGTTTGTTAACGAAGCTTCCCCACAAGTCTAAATATTGTAAGGCAGTTTTCCTAGTCTCTAAAGCCGCTCGAGTTAACGCTGCTCCTCTGGCGGCCATTTTTCCAAGAAATCATGCCTTCCAACTGTCGCGGACAACACCAATCGACTGTCGCGGACAACAACAGCCCCTTTCCACATAAGTATGAGGCTCGGAGCAGGAGCTATGGCGCTTGAAAGCAACCGCTGGCTAAAGGCTAAATTGAGCCTATTTTTATTGACTGCCATGACGCCCTATTTCTGTGGGACGTCCTACAAAGAACACTTAAAAAAGAATTGCCGATAAGCCCTTTTGGAATCCGGTTTCTTCCACGTGCAGAAACAGGGGAAGCGCCGAGTGATATGCTAATGCTGCTTTGCATGCACAGCGTATGGAAGACGAGAATGGACATCAGGCATTGTCATATACAGGCTCACTCAGCAAGACACTATTTTGTTGAGAGCATTATATACACACGCGACTTGTTCAGAGCACTATGTGAACCCCCGGAATGGCTTCCTGTACTTGACCAATTGGCTTCTGTGAAGTCCTTTTAAACACCTTACACTGGCCGAGCTGTGGCTGGTGTTTTTAGAATATGTACATGTCGTGTATTTGATCTTTTTGTTTGCATTTGTGAAAAGGCAATACAGAAAAAAAAAAGTAACCGCTGGCTTGACGAACCAACCGACTGAGCTACCTTTCCGGGCAACATTGAAGGATCACGAGTTCAAATCACAAGTTATGTTCCTTTTCCCCCCCTTTTTTTTCTTTCTTTTTAATGTCTTTTCCTTCATTTTATCACTGTACGGAAACCCTCCTAAAAAAAATTATATATCCTCAATTGTGTGTGGCCACACATGTGCAGGTCATAAATACCAGGTTCTCTCGCCGAGTGCCATCCATGCGATATAACCGAGCTCAGATTGGCCCACCTTGACTGATCAAATTGGGCACCACTGTAGGTTAAATGAGGCGTACAACTCCTGCGGGACCCGCCGTGGTTGCTCAGTGGTCATGGTGTTAGACTGCTGAGCACGAGGTCACGGGATCGGACCCCGGCCACGGCGGCCGCCTTTCGATGGGGGCGAAATGCGAAAACACCCGTGTACTTAGAATTTGGTGCACGTTAAAGAACCCCAGGTGGTCGAAATTTTCGGAGTGCTCCACTAAGGCGTGCATAATCAGAAAGTGGTTCTGTCACGCAAAACCCCATTCTCCAATTTTTAATTTAACTCCTGCGGAGACGGTAGAGTATCCGTCTCCAGTGCAAAAGGACCGTGGTTTAAATCCCGGTGCAGCGCAATTCTCCACCGGAAATACAAAAAAAACGTGTGTTGAGAAAATTACACAAAGAGGCCTGGAGTGCGGCCTGATCCCGGTGACCAGAACCGGTAACGCACTCTCTCACCAGAGCAGGATTGGCCACCCTGTTGCAGTACTGGGCCACAACCTCCTATATGAATACAACAATCAAACCCCGGCCCTCAGTCCCCAGCAGCCGCGAAGCAACTGACCACGGCGGCGGTCAGATCTGTGACGCTGCAGAGGATGCTAAGAATACCTGGCTCCGGACAGGCCGCCATTGGAATCTGAACCTGGCAACGTTTAACGTTAGAACGCTATCTAGCGAGGCGAGTCTAGCAGTGTTATTGGAGGAATTTGAGGGTAGTAAATGGGATATAATAGGGCTCAGTGAGGTTAGGAGGACAAAAGAAGCATATACAGTGCTAAAAAGCGGGCATGTACTGTGTTACCGGGGCTTAGCAGAGAGACGAGAACTAGGAGTCGGATTCCTGATTAATAAGGAAATAGCTGGTAACATACAGGAATTCTATAGCATTAACGAGAGGGTGGCAGGTCTTGTTGTGAAGCTTAATAAGAGGTACAAATTGAAGGTGGTACAGGTCTACGCCCCTACATCCAGTCATGATGACCAGGAAGTCGAAAGCTTTTATGAAGACGTGGAATCGGCGATGGGTAAAGTCAAAACAAAATGCACTATACTGTTGGGCGACTTCAATGCCAGGGTAGGCAAGAAGCAGGCAGGAGACAAGTCAGTGGGGGAATATGGCATAGGCTCCAGGAATAGCAGAGGAGAATTATTAGTAGAGTTTGCAGAACAGAATAATATGCGGATAATGAACACCTTTTTCCGCAAGCGGGTTAGTCGAAAGTGGACGTGGAGGAGCCCGAATGGTGAGACTAGAAATGAAATTGACTTCATACTCTGCGCGAACCCTGGCATCATACAAGATGTAGACGTGCTCGGCAAGGTACGCTGCAGTGACCATAGAATGGTAAGAACTCGAATTAGCCTAGACTTGAGGAGGGAACGGAAGAAACTGGTACACAAGAAGCCAATCAATGAATTAGCGGTAAGAGGGAAACTAGAGGAATTCCGGATCAAGCTACAGAACAGGTATTCGGCTTTAACTCAGGAAGAGGACCTTAGTGTTGAAGCAGTGAACGACTATCTCATGGGCATCATTAAGGAGTGCGCAATAGAAGTCGGTGGTAGCGCCGTTATACAGGAAACCAGTAAGCTATCGCAAGAGACGAAAGATCTGATCAAGAAACGCCAATGTATGAAAGCCTCTAACCCTACAGCTAGAATAGAACTGGCAGAACTTTCTAAGTTAATCAACAAGCGTAAGACAGCGGACATCAGAAACTATAATATGGATAGAATTGAACAGGCTCTCAGGAACGGAGGAAGCCTAAAAACAGTGAAGAAGAAACTAGGAATAGGCAAGAATGAGACGTGTTCGTTAAGAGACAAAGCCGGCAATATCGTTACTAATATGGATGAGATAGTTCAAGTGGCTGAGGAGTTCTATAGCGATTTATACAGTACCAGTGGTACCCACGACGATAGTGGAAGAGAGAATAGCCTAGAGGAATTCGAAATCCCACAGGTAACGCCAGAAGAAGTAAAGAAAGCCTTAGGAGCTATGCAAAGGGGGAAGGCAGCTGGGGAGGATCAGGTAAGAGCAGATTTGTTGAAGGATGGTGGTCAGATTGTTCTAGAGAAACTGGCCACCCTGTATACGCAATGCCTCATAACCTCGAGTGTACCGGAATCTTGGAAGAACGCTAACATAATCCTAATCCATGAGAAAGGGGACGCCAAAGACTTGAAAAATTATAGACCGATCAGCTTACTGTCCGTTGCCTACAAAGTATTTACTAAGGTAATCGCAAATAGAATCAGGAACACCTTAGACTTCTGTCAACCAAAGGACCAGGCAGGATTCCGTAAAGGCTACTCAACAATAGACCATATTCACACTGTCAATCAAGTGATAGAGAAATGTGCAGAATATAACCAACCCTTATATATAGCTTTCATTGATTACGAGAAAGCGTTTGATTCAGTCGAAACCTCAGCAGTCATGGAGGCATTACGGAATCAGGGTGTAGATGAGCCATATGTAAAAATACTGGAAGGTATCTATAGCGGCTCCACAGCTACCGTAGTCCTCCACAAAGAAAGTAACAAAATCCCTATAAAGAAAGGCGTCAGACAGGGAGATACGATATCTCCAATGCTGTTCACAGCATGTTTACAGGAGGTATTCAGAGGCCTGGAGTGGGAAGAATTGGGGATAAAAGTTGATGGAGAATACCTTAGCAACTTGCGATTCCCTGATGATATTGCCTTGCTTAGTAACTCAGGAGACCAATTGCAATGTATGCTCACTGACCTGGAGAGGCAAAGCAGTAGGGTGGGTCTGAAAATTAATTTACAGAAAACTAAAGTATTGTTTAACAGTCTCGGAAGAGAACAGCAGTTTCCGATAGGTAGCGAAGCACTGGAAGTGGTAAGGGACAACATCTACTTAGGGCAGGTAGTGACCACGGATCCGGATCATGAGACTGAAATAACCAGAAGAATAAGAATGGGCTGGGGTGCGTTTGGCAGGCATTCTCAAATCATGAACAGCAGGTTGCCACTATCCCTCAAAAGGAAAGTGTATAACAGCTGTGTGTTACCAGTACTCACATATGGGGCAGAAACCTGGAGGCTTACGAAAAGGGTTCTGCTGAAATTGAGGACGACGCAACGAGCTATGGAAAGAAGAATGATGGGTGTAACGTTAAGGGATAAGAAAAGAGCAGATTGGGTGAGGCAACAAACGCGGGTAAACGACATCTTAGTTGAAATCAAGAAAAAGAAATGGGCATGGGCAGGACATGTAATGAGGAGGGAAGATAACCGATGGTCATTAAGGGTTACGGACTGGATTCCAAGGGAAGGGAAGCGTAGCAGGGGGCGGCAGAAAGTTAGGTGGGCGGATGAAATTAAGACGTTTGCAGGGACAACATGGCCACAATTAGTACATGACCGGGGTAGTTGGAGAAGTATGTGAGAGGCCTTTGCCCTGCAGTGGGGTAACTAGGCTGATGATGATGATGATCAACTAATTAATAAAAATATGCAAATTAAGTTTTTAACTAATTACATTATGGCCAATATTGCAATTTACACATTATAGCCATGTGGTTTCCAAGGCGGATCTAGTTGGAACAAATTTTCAATATGACACCAGTTTCGAGAGAAACTGGTGTCATCTTTGCGGAGTTTTAAAATTTGCGGGGAAATGCACTGGCATTCGAGTTATTTGTTAAAAAGAACGTCGTTTCATGCAATTTAGCACGCAAGTAACTGGAACGCCAATTGATTTCTCTGTAAAATTTGGGAATTCATATCTGAAAACTGGTGTAGTCCTGAGAATTCGTTCCAAGTGAATCCGCCTCGCAAATTCCACTACTAGAATGTGTAAATTGCAATATGCGCCATAAGATTATAAATAACAGGATAATTTGTGAACTTTTTGTTAATTAGACAATTCTGCATTTCATTTTTTTTTGTGCGAGGAGCTTCCGCAGCTTCTACTAGACTGGCTAATAAACTAGGAATGAGATATCTGCCACAGGCAACCTTTAAAAAGTTTTGAAAGTGTTCGCTGAAACACCCTGTATAGTCCTAAGTTGGCTAGGGCAATGGAACTTCCAGGACTTGATCCAAAGCACACATGCCTTTAAAATTCAGTGTGCTCTGTGGACGATGTCATGGGATATCTCATTTTTGGCTCTTCTATGCGCACTGCTGAGCTGCTCAAAGCATCTAAAAGCTTTTCCATCCTTTCTACAAACCTCCTGTGTGTGTGGCAGTGGGAGGCAGAACCTTAAAAGCAGTGAAAGCCTTAACAGCCAAATTGACACTGTTGCTCAAGACCAGCGAGGCAAACTTTAGTTTCATGTTGTCGAAAGGTGTCTCATACAAATGCCTGTTCGTGATTCTTGGCAGGTATTTCAGCTTTAGGTGATGGGTGGACTTGTGTATTCTTTCTAGTGCATTTAAATGAGTGCAGCCGATCAAAAATATTGTTTCGTACCATCTATTTAAGGCATGGATGTTGTGTAGTTTTTCCGAGAGCTGTCCCAAGTGCACAATTGCTGGCAGCTTGGTCACAAATCAGTGCCGTAACACGGAGACCATTGCCCTTCAGCTTACTTATTAGCTCTCTTAGAATAGGTCCAGAAGGAATTGTGTAGCCATGTATCATGAAAGATACTGGAGCCACCGCTCCGCTATACCAGCCACCAGAAACAAAAGTGCTGTTTGCTACACTACCAGACCTTTCAATGCCGCTGTCAATATAACCAAGAACAACATCATGCTTAGAGTCGTACTGCTTGTTTCATTTCAGAGAAATTTCATCAAAGATGAGGAGGCATGCGCTGTCTATTAAATCCATATTTTTTGTGTTTTCTTTTACAAAATCCAGAATCTCTGGCATCAATCTAGATTTGAGCCTTATTGCCAATAGCCAGGTTCTTAACATTTTTACTGTAGGAAGGCTCACGGTTTTCGCCAAGTACTTGTTCGCTTTTGGTCTACTAAATAGAGGTTAATTGCCAACTGGCGGAATTATTTTGGCGAGCGTCGTCCGTGCTTGTTCAGGGGTTGCAGGTGCATCTTAAAACGAAGAATTCTAAAAATTCATTTTTAAGGTACCTGGATGAGTCAGCCAATATCCGTGCTAGTGGAATGTAGGCCCAGGCTTTTCCACTCTTGACACCGTCCTTCGCAGGCTTCCTATCTCATCCAAACACTCCTGTATCTGCTTCCGTTTTCGTGGTGTAAAAGCCTTCAGAATTCGGCTCTGGTCCCTTCCTTTTGGCGTAGATGGCAGCTCCTGGGATGAGGACGAAGATGTGCTTGGCGCAGACTCTCTTGGGGCAGAACACTAACGCATAAGGTACAGTACATGCAAGAACGTCAGCATTTAACCGCACACTAGATATTAAGGAATTTGAACAACGACTGGCGGAGTCATGCTTCTGAGCCGTGAAGCTGGGTCAACTGACTGGCTTGAGGCGCGCATCAGAGAAGCTCTGTCGGGACGAAACGGTAACACATTAGACGCAAAACACAGTCAAGAAAGTCAGTCATTAGCCCTGCACTAGCTCTTAACGCGCCTGTAGCGACGGCTTGCTTCTGGAGAACCCCATGAGAAGTGCTTGGGACAGGCTCTCGTGGGGAAGATTAGTAACACATCAGACGAAAAACATGAGCAAGAAGGTCCGCCATTAACCATACACTAGCTCTGAATGAACCTCTAGCGACGGCTTGCTGCTGGAAGACCCCACGACAAGTGCTTGGGACAGGCGCTCATGGGGCCGAACAGCAACACACCAGACACAAGAGCACAGGCAATGACGTCGGTCATTAGCCATACACTTGCTCTGAACGCACCTGCAGCGACGGCTTGCTGCTGGAGGACCCCAGGAGATGTACTTGGGACAGGCTCTGTTGGGGCAGAACAGCAACACCTCAGACGAAAGAGCACAGGCAAGGACTTTAGCCATTAGCCATACACAGCCATTAGCCATACACAACGGCTTGCTGTTGTAGTACCCCACGAGAAGAGCTCTGGACAGGCTCTGTTGGGGCACAACAGTAACACATCAGACGCAAGAACAAAGGCAAGGTCTATAGTCGAACAGCTCGCTTAAGCATCGGGAGTTCTGCCTCATAAAATAAATGATAACTGTTATTGAAGCCACAATGTTAGAGTGCACGGAATGAATAGTTAAATTACTTGATTTCAGCCGAGTTATGGCAAGGGCCATAGCAAAGGCCAGAACATTCTGGTGGGACAAGTCGAAATGTCAGCATAGTATTTGCGTTTGGTATAGGAGAATGTTCAATGTTTGGCATAATAATTTAATATCACACAAAGGAAATTGTTTGGTAAGCCGAAACAAATAGGCGCTGCAGCCTGTATGAAGTAAGGCTACATTTTTTATCCTAATTTGAGATTGATCCCATTTCCCTGGTAGTTACCAGTCATTTTTGCCGCCCTAGCGAATACATGTGTGGTAACTAATTACACCAAAATTAATAGTCCTGCTGTATGCATCCTCGTTTGACTATCCCACATGCAGTAGTTGTTCGTGTATGATCAGGATGTTTTAATGTTCGCCCACCACTAACTAGGACACACTGCAAAGGGCACCACAAAATGACGGTAGATGGATCCATATGTTACCTGTGATAAAAATCGATGGTTGTGGCAGAACCAAAGGTGTGCCTGGAAGTTCTTGCTCTGCAATAGATCCAGAAGACTCCGGAGGGTGAAAGTTGCACAACCTTGGGATTAAGAAAGCAGACATAATATATGTATGCACATTACCAGAAGCAAGGTATAGAAAAAATCAACTCGTACATGTGCAATAAGTTTTCAGTATGCGTGATTGGTGCTGACCTAAGAGATATACCTGGAAACACTATACAATAGTAAATGTTAGTTTGTGCTGTTCAATTTACCTTAATTTACGGACCTGCTCAGCAGTGGTAGCCACCTAGCCACGAAAATGACTACCATGAGCAGCAGCAGATGTCTGGCAACAAAACTCGAACGCCTTGCAGTATACTCTTAGCGGATGTGGTGGTCAAATCGCCAATGCGAAAATGTTTTTCATTTCTTTAGGAAAGCTAGAATTTGTTATCTGCTTTGAAGTGCATCTCAAGAATACAGACTTACCTGGACAAACCAAGTACTAAGTTTTGGACCAGAACATGTGCCTCTAACCAGCTGGTCAACAATATTTTCCACCCACCATGCCTAAGTAGCAACGCTTTCATAGTTCATTTGGTATGTATTTGAACAATTTCAACAAGGAAAAAAGTCATTCTTAGTCTGGTGCTTTTTTATCATGCCAGTTAAAGGGCTAAAATTGACGAAGACACTAAGTTTATTCGAGCACCCTTATGGGCAGCAATACAAGAATTGTGGAAAGGCAACGCTTATGAATATCAAATTCACTCCCAAGGAATTCAATGTGCAATAATGCGGGCCAGTATGGTGTTGGCTATGTTGGGAACCTTCTGTGTTGATAAAAGTGATAAGCTCATTAAGGCATCTTCATGGACTGCGACACAAATGGTTCTGATTGATCATTGCCCCGGTGGGTCTGAGGTGCTCTTTGGGTGCACATACCCGAGTGGTAGGAAGACTCTGGTAAACAGTATGTGCGGTCATATTCGAATGGTTGCGCCTGACGATGCTGAAAACCTTCTGCAAATGAGAAAGTGCAAATGAATAAATCATTGCAACGTTAGAATACATAAATTGGTCAAACCTTGCACTGCTGCTGACAATGACGAGACCTGCGGTACATTTTCCTGCGCCCCACGTGGTGCCGCTGGGTTGAGTGGAGCCAAACTTGCTGCTGGGAAAAAAAAGCGCTTGGGTGTCTAGCGTAATGGTGTATAGTATTCGTTGTGCAAGTATGACGGTCTTTTGCAGCAATAATGTGAACCACTGTGTAGAAACTGGAAGGAGCACAGGAAGGCTGCGAAATGGAAAAAAGAATTGTTAATGGGATGTAATGGCAGAAAAAGCTTGTCAAACAATGCTTCAATTCCCATCAAATGGTTTTTTTGTGTTATTGCCCTCTATTACCTGTTTTATCTTTTGAAGAAGCTTATCGCAGACGCTAGAGGTCAAGAGTGAAGGGAAACCGGCTAGGCGTAGCTTTGAAACTTGGTTATTGAAACCGCTTTCTACTTTGTGGTTGCAAGATGTATGTGATTCCTTATTGGCACAGGGTGTCCCACAACCTCAAGAAGGTGGCGAAGAGGCACAGTGTTAATCTTCTCTTCAGTGCACAGTGTTAGTTTGCCAAGATATACCCTATGCTGACAAAGGCGAAACCGAACCATGTTCTAACATGGCGCGCAGTACATGGCTTGCAAATGTCGTATATGACATACCCCTAAGTTGCCAACAGGTTTATATCGGTCAAACCGGACGGTTTTTTTTAATGAAAGGGCGCGTGAGCACAATTGGGCCGTGAATAACAATGCGGCGGCCATGTGGCAGAACACTTTAAACCTCACTGTTGCCGTCCGCATTTTCGTGACACCAGGTTTCTGGTACGGCCTAGAGATAGACCAGCACGGGAGATATTAGAAGCTTTGTACATTGCATTGGCCGAGGGCATGACCATTAGTTGCCCTTCAGTGACGCTTAGCGAAAAAGGGATAGCTTTTCTAATGATACAGGGAGGTCGTGATGTGACGATAGGGCATTCAAGGTTGCATCTATTTAAAATCTTGTTTCTTCAAGAATACATTAAGTTGGAAGTAGCGCCTTGTCCGTCGTACATGTTCCTCTTTTAGTCCGCGTCTTCGTAGCGCTATTTTTTTCAAGTGCGCAAAACCAACTCTCCCACATCAAGCTTCTGCTGCTTCAGTGTTAGGTGTTAGCAACGTTTCTGTTCCAAGAACTGTATCCACGCTACATGTGTAAATAAAAGGGGACAGGTAATCTTCATAACGGTTTATGCTACGAAATCTAGTGAATATAAACTTCTGACCTTCCGCTTTTTGGAGTATCCAAATGTGAGGTTGGTAGACTTTGGAAATGGTCCTACAATCTGCATCAGCTTCTACAAGTCAGTTTGGAAGCTACAAAGCAGGGAGTCCCCTATGACTTATTAAAAACAGATGTTCCTTTTTGCTATTCCAAGGTATTAGTGCTTATTAAAAAGCGCAGTGCGTCACGTCCATACTCCAAAATGACATTGAAATTCTGTGAAGGCGTTTTGGACA
Source organism: Dermacentor variabilis (assembly GCF_050947875.1). Taxonomy (NCBI): domain Eukaryota; kingdom Metazoa; phylum Arthropoda; class Arachnida; order Ixodida; family Ixodidae; genus Dermacentor; species Dermacentor variabilis. The sequence continues at coordinate 131,264,614 of NC_134574.1, forward strand.
TGAATTTATGGCCACGGTCTAGTAATTAGAGGTCGTGTGGAGTGTACAGCAAAGAACGAGTATAAGGTGTATTCAATTAAAACGGCTTTTGTGAACTGAATCGTCTTCGTGTACTAGTTAGAGTAAAACCGCTCAGTGCCTAAAACACTAATGTGACATGTATTCACATGCACAACATTTTTCAACTTGTCATATTTCCTAACGCCATTTCCTGTGTATTTTTGAAAGGGATATATCGTGTGCAGAACAATAACTACGTTTAGACAATTAGCGAACACATCTTACCTGTATATACTTCTTCATAATGACCATAACAACGTTTTCATGCGACTGCACACAAATACAATAAAAATCCCATTTGCAATTGTTATTGAGTGCACTCGATGTACTCGCCAAAATATTGGCTTACCGCAGGTTCAAGACACGCGAGAAGGCAGATTTCTCCTGAACAACTTACAAGGTCTTTAATGCATGGCCACTGATCCCATGTGACCTTAAAATATAAGGCACCTGAGGGATTCTTAAATCCAATTTTTTAGAGCAACTCTTGTGCTGTTTCTTTGTGTACTTGCGAAAAAATGTACTCTTTGAAGGAAACAAATTATATAGAAAGAAATCAGACTTTGACATATCCAGAGGTGCAACGTTTTATTGTTTCTAGAGAATGTGTTTAAAGGATTTTATAAGAGCCCTACAGAAAATTGAAAGTTCATTATATAGATTGAAAAGTGCTGTCAACATCATCATTATCTGTTTCGACCCTGTAGGTCTGTAAAAAAAGAAATATATTTCGACTTAGTGAAAATAGAACAGAATATGTGCTCATGTTTAAGAGACCGCGTTTGATATCTTGGCCACTTTTCTTGTTGCAGAAACGTCATGATTTGCGTGACCAATACTGTCATAGGAACATATCTTGCACTATAATTTGGCTCTCACAGTGTTGAAATACAAAATGTCTGAAGAAACGTCCGACGTACGCGCAACCATTTCTTTGCGAACAGCATTCTTTGCCTACTTCATCTATCTATCTATCTATCTATCTATCTATCTATCTATCTATCTATCTATCTATCTATCTATCTATCTATCTATCTATCTGTCTATCTGTCTATCTGTCTGTCTGTCTGTCTGTCTGTCTGTCTGTCTGTCTGTCTGTCTGTCTGTCTGTCTGTCTATCTATCTATCTATCTATCTATCTATCTATCTATCTATCTATCTATCTATCGATCTATCTATCTATCTATCTATCTATCTATCTATCTATCTATCTATTTATCTATTTATCTATTTATCTATTTATCTATTTAACTATCTATCTATCTATCTATCTATCTATCTATCTATCTATCTATCTATCTATCTATCTATCTATCTATCTATCTATCTATCTATGCTTGTCTCTATTTGTCTGTCCTCTTACGACTACCCAGTAGTTGTCTACGCGCTTGTGCCCGTCGGTTGATGCTCCTTGTCTTGAGGTCGTCAGTCCAGCTTCGTGATATCTTGCAGTCGCCATGCCGTCGTCGTCACGCCTTCCTCCGCGACCAGTGGCCCAAATGGTCTAATTGTTTGGGCCACTAGGTATGAACTAGTGGTCGTAATATCGTCGTGGTAATTACATCTGCGTCATTCCAGCTTTATCATCGGACATTCGCCACCTCGTCCTCGTTAGGCTATCATCAGCATACAATTGTCATGCATTCTTTGTCACATCATCATTACGATGTCGTCGCGGTCATTCAATGATCGCCATTGCTGCTTCGTGATATGACTGTCGTCATGTTGACGTCGACACAACATCTACTACAATCTCGCGAGGGAGAGAGAGAAAAAGATGAAGGCAGGGAGGTTACCCAGAGGTGAGTTTCCGGTTTCCTGTGCTGTACTGGGGTTGGGTCATATAGGGGTTATAAAGATGACAAAGAGCGAGAGGAAAAAAAAGGAACAAGAAAAAAAAAGCAGGTAACAGAAAAGTTGCTCTAATCGCAGGCCTGTACGCGGGCTGTTTCATCTCAAGAGGCGCTGTGGCGCCTGCATGGCGTTATGATCCGATCTTAAGTCGCGTAAAATTTTCACAATTCGTTCTTCTGCCAGAGTCAGGTCATAAAAGTGGTTAATCACGACGGATTGCGATTGTCTTTCAATACTTCAATAACTTTTTTTACTTGCGCCACACCATTTCACAATTGCAAATTGCAGCAAACAGGCCGCTCTTACTAACACTCGAAAGCCAAATGACCCAGCGGGCCATGAGTTCCAGCACGCTTTACTTCGCTGCTTTTACAGCATAACGCTAAGCGAGGACAGCTGGGCTGCTTGTTTGTGCATATTATTGTGAAACATCGTTCCAGCGCACTGATAACCAAATACGAGCAGAGAAGGACAACAAGAACGCCGGACTTCAACTGATTTTCATTCAAGGAAAACAAGGCTTTGTGCAAAGAGGGAGGCACTGCTGGTGCACCCGACTGTTCAAAGATATTTGCTTGAACGAGGCCATAATGAACAAAGGCAGGAAAAAACAAACAAAGACGAAAGTTTCACATCACGCATGCGCAGTCCTGCACATCTCCCGCGACGTGCATGTTTGCCCTGCGATAGTCAAGTTCTTTTTTCCCGAGCATGACAGATGGAGTGCTGGTGCAGTAGTCTTTTTTTATTGGACATAGAAAGAGCTTCGAACGTTTCGTGGTTTTGCCGAGTAATAAATTTTTTGCAACACCCAGGTCTTTTCGAAAAACGCCCTGCGCGCTGGCTTATGCGAGCAACGGCAGGTGTGGTTGTCTTAATGGTCACTGCCGCTTAGTGAAGCTGGATTCCTGCTATGCTCTAGCAACCATTTTTTGAAACTGTGCACAGATTGTTAAGTATAATACCTCTGACAGGCGAGGGGAATGGTTTACACTACACCAACCTCACATTCGAGGAGTACTTTGGTGTCCATTATTTTGAAGCCCGACCTCTTGCAATCGTACACTAGGCGGGACATTCGCCCCAACAGGTACACCTCACTTGTCCCCGACCTTCTGGAGACATTGCAGGGAAAAGGCATGTCTGCCGCCACCGACGCGTAGTTGATTCGTCGTTCTTTTGAGTTAACCTAAAGCACATACACACAGCGAAATCCCCCGGCTGTGGCCATTGCGATGTGTATAAAACATGCGATCACGATCTGTCAGCATACCCGGCATGCGAAGCCCGAAGTAGGCAACTATTTGAATTGCTAAACCATTTTGGTTTGCGTAACACATATGAATCTGGTGTGCTCTTGTGATCTCGCCAACCAAGACACTTGCGTTTAAAAGGGCGTGACGCAATTTTAACGTTCGTGAACAGTTTCCACTTGGCATAAAGTATCTGGCTGCTTGCGGGTGTTACTTTTTGATGCTCTAAAACAAAGGTTCTCGCTGTGAGCTGTTGTCTACGCCACACCCTTCCCTAACTTCTGTTCCTTTTATCTTTCTTGGGATAGACAATTTTCTTTACTCCTTTATTAGTCGGGAACCGGCGCATCTATAGAGACAATAGAGACGGTTATCAGATGCTGATTCGTCAGCTTCGCGGCCGTTCCTTCTTCTGCCCGGTGAGAAACGCTCTAAAGAGAAATCCCTCACCCTTACGCATGTTTCGGCGAACCAGCTTATTTCAAGTTAGAAGCAGCCTTTTCGACAACAATAGTGAGAGTGGCTGAAGTGGCAAAGAAGCTAGCGCTTGAAAAATGGGAGCGCTACTAATCATATCTATCCTCTATAAATGTTGTGAACTCTACGTCAATCGAGACATGACGATGCCAACAATTTCTTTTTCTTCTAGAGACTAGAGTTTCATCTTGTCTTAGCCCCTCCCTTTGCATTGGATACGATGTAGGCATAAAGTACAGCTCCTACCCCTTCCTAGAATGTCCTGAATAATGAACAGAACGAAAATATACTGACCGCAGAAACACTTGCATATGTAATCTGTCCATGAGCCACGCTGGCAGGTGATTGCATAACGACCTTCCGATGCTTGACAATCGGCTAAGGTCCATGGAACACTTCCCGGAGTGCAGGTTTTTTCGCCAATCACTAGATGCATCAGATAAAGGAAAAATGCACATGTGTCTAAGATTCGGCATTTAGGAAGTCCAAAATTGAAAACGTGACCGTGCAAGGGCGCCCACAAATTTCGAGAACAAGCAGTGTCGTCAATTCCTGTGAGTTCGCAGCATGATGTGTTCTTATCAGGCAGTGCCTTTATACTGATGCTGATGTGTGCCTTTTCACATGGTCTCTTATACATCAATAATATAAACTGTTAAGCCGGTATGATATTTAAAACGTTCTTTTGTCTCAGTGTTCGTCATTCTATATATTTTTGTGCTTTTCCTATATCTCCCTCTCAAACATATAGCTGGCAGATGTTTCGTAGGGCTATTTAATGAACTCATGCGTTATTTTTCGACGATGAACTCTAGTATTTTGAAGACTATAAATATTACACGCTGTATGAGATGCATGTAATGTACGAAACACTTCACTGGAATGAAATCGTCCCAAGAGCTCCTTGACGGAAGCCATGATCGTAGCAGGGAGGAATCCCATATTCAACTGAAGCAGGAACTAGAAACACGACGGACCTGGACGCGTTCACGCGACTCGAAACCATCTCATATTCATGTTTATTCCGATATTGAGTAAAAAATATTTAACAAACATGACGTGTACAAAGGCAGGCATTCAATATGCTTGAACGAATATTAATTGCGCTGTGACACGCCCACAGTAATATTACACTGATCTTATTGACAGCTCCCCCTTTCTATGCGAGAGTGGTTCTACAAAATGGGCAGTTACAGGTAGCGGTATATTGTACAGCCAAATGAGCAATATTCTTATTTTTTTTACCTGTGAGCAAGGCTCCCGTGGGGGAGCCGAAACGTCTCTTTTTCTTTTAAATCTTTATTTGGTCAGCGAAGTGCCCCGGGTTTTCGTTTACCTTTTAACCAATACTCTTATTCTGAGCACATTGCGAGAAGAACTCGTAATCTACAAACGATAGTATTCCTACATAGAACAGCTCCCGTGGAATTGCTCATTGGTGTCATTCCGACAGTTCTCCTCGTCCGCATTTGGGTGATGGACTTGAACTGCAAAGTACAATGAGTGGCTTGCTAAACGCTATCTCATTAATAATATTTCATGACATCATATTACGCCACTTAGCAAAAATCGAAGTGGAGATCCTTGCAACGGTCGGTTGCAAGAATCGGCTTCACGAAACACTCAGAATTACGCCATATTACGTGGAATTAAGTACAAGAAAGAAAATGAATTGAAAATGCAACCAAATAGACTGCTCAGGAGTATATTCCCAAACAGTGCTCAGTATTATACAAAATATTTATTGCGGATGGCCGTAGAGATCGGCACCACTTTTTGCAATGTCTTTGAGCCCTTTTCAAGTGCCTCCATTAGCGGTTCGCCTTGAGCGTGGGACGTCTGGAACTGGAAGGTAGCGTAACTTGGTAGTATATGTTAAAGGTAACTTCAGTACTAAAATGAAAGAATGAAGGACAAAAATTTTGCAGATCCCACGCACACTGAGAGCCGATGTAAGCGATGTATTCCGTGCTGGATACATTGAGTGACGATAATTAGCTGTAATGATCACGGCTAAAGTTTAACTTCTTTTACGTTTACTGTAACAAGAAAGTTGTGGGTTGATGTTAAACGTTACGTTGCTATTAGCCTGCGTAGTTGACACGACACACAGGGAGAGGTGTTTGCTTGAGGCCTTTTTGTGCGCCTTGCTTCATAACCTCCAAGAGGTTGACCACAGTCATTGTCTCACATGGAACATCGCATTGGGGGGAAGTATTAAACTTGAATTTCATTATGGGGTTGTACGTGCCAAAACCACGATTGGATTATGAGGCACGCCTTAGTTATGCACTCCGGACTAATTTTGACACCGTGATTTTTTTAATGTGTCCAGAAAAATAGGTGCATGTGCGTTTCCTATATCGCCCCCATAGAAATGCGGCTTCCGCGCTTGAGATCAAATCCACGGCCTCTAGCAATGCTATAGCCACAAAGTTAACGCTGCGGACACAGAAATGTTGATTTGCCGGTCGACCACTTCCATAGTGACGCCTGAACCCTGCAGTTTGCTTTAATTGATGCGGCTCTCCTTCGGCACGCCCTGCGTTGTTTGTCCGCTTTAAATATTTGCAGGGTGTTTATTTTTCAGAAATATCAGCAACGTACGGTACCATACCTTGAACTTAAGTTTGCCCAGTTTCCCCGTTACCACCGTCGTATAGTACTATAGTTAGCTTCGCTTCTCACGTCACCTCGCCCAACCCTTTCTTGTACTGGAACTGCCTCTTCTTCTCCCTACTCCATAGAGTTCTATGTAGGTCCACTTCTTACTCTCAGCTTAGCAGAATGGGAGACGCTGCAGTTTCTGCAATACTTCTCAGGGGAGTCACGGATAATTACTGCTGTCAAGACGCTACTGTGGCGAACGCCAGGGAGCTCTTGAGGGCCTGGCGCACATTCGATGCGGCGGGGTGAAAACGAGTTTCTAGCGTCGCCTTTCCTCTCGGACTGTCTCGTGCCACGTATGCACACGCCGTGAGCCCCCCCCCCCCTCGCCCCCCTCCGACGCAGTGTGCCTGACAGCAGCACCCACAGTAGCAGCATCAGCAGCAACGGGAAACTCGATCAAGAGGCAATGAAAGCTTCTCTTTAAAAATGAATACACATGACACCCAGACAAGCATTTTATAGGGCGTCGTGCCTGTCACCAATTACTAGTTCGTTCTTGTAGCTCAGCAAATTTGTTCAAGTAGAAATCTTGAGCTTCAGCGGAGCTAGATTGTACAAAGGAGACCCTCAAGGATGGTTTTCGGCAGCCATTATGGCACTGAATCATTGTCATGGACTCGAAAGTGGCTGTATAAAATATGTGGAGCATTCACAGACACTGTAACAATGAGCCTGCAGGATGTGGCATTGCCGAGATTCACCCCAGGGCCAACATAACTGGGCATTGTGTCATTTTCTAGTGGCTACCTGCCCACTGTGGTATTTTGGGGAATTGAGAAATTCGACGAAGCGGCTGCAAATGACATTAAGACAAGAAACTTACAAGAGATTTGAAGAAAGCCGGCGCTTCAAATATGGCCGTAGAATACGTCGCCAAAGATAGGAGTGCATCTCGAATCGGTCACATTTTTTAACAACTTTCAGCAACCGGCTGACATTCACATAATATCAGGAATTCCATGGCTGCTCCCACCTCAGTTAGCGGTATTGCACTATCAGCATCTACTGAAGTTAGCATTAATGAGCCATTATTTGTGTCGCATAAGGCGAACAACCGACATATACTGATATGAGTGTGTCTGTTTAAAACACACTCCTTATCTACTTACACTACGTTCGCACTGCTTAAATGTGCCCCGAAGCATGACGAAATATCTTGTCTTGAGCGCCAAGCAAACATTATTTGTCCCGCTTTGCTAAGTTACGTGCCATTTTTCGTCCTACGCCTAACCTTCAGAATGGCGAAAGGCCTCAAGTTTAGTGTTCCGAGACCTATCAGAAATTGGCCTTCTGGGAATGTTTTAACCGATGTTCACTTATTGACACGAAGAAGCGCTAATTTTTCAGTACGGTTGCATCAGTTTATATCATTGCCATGTTGTCTTGCGCCATTCATTTTTTCTTACACTATCTTCTGCAATGATTCAATCCCGTTTCTTGAACACATTAGAATCTCCAGACTGATAAGCATGTTTGAAAAGATTTCTCTATTCCAATAAAACTCTTCCATTTGTTTCATGAGAAATTAGTATCATACTATATGCACTTAGAAGCTGCAATTTATAGACCGCTTCGCTGGGAGGTATAAAGAGGCACTGCAAGCGCCAAGAGTTATGTACACAAATAAAAAAGCCACACTTCCGCCGAAAGGGGACGCAATGACTGCGAAGCCAGTTAGTAGACAGCTGTGCGAAGTAAGCTCAGTAATTTTATCGGGCTTTTAATCTGATAAACATGGGCACACTAATAACAAAGCAATCATGGTTTCACGTGCGCACAAAAAACATGAACCCATCTAATTTGATGACCCAGGAAACTCGCTGTCCGAACACAGGAGTTAGTAAGCGCGTCTGCAGCAGCGACCGAATTTACCTTCGTATACTTGTGTCCCCCCCCCCCCCCCAGCGCGAACTAAGCCCCGAAAACACAGCGCACGGTGGACTCTCTCGACATCGCAGATTACTTTCCAGATAGCGCAGCTCATGCGGGCGCATGCGCGCGCCTACAGAGCATCCCTCGGAGTAGAACGCGCCCCTCTCCCTCCGCTTATTCCGGAGCCATGCAAGTGACGGAAGCTGGCGCGCTTCCTCCAAGCTTACCTTGCCTTGCGTGGTCACGAGTGATCCGCCATCGCCGGCTGACCCTCGCGCGCTGTGACTCGCGCATGCAGCATACGGCGGGGGGCGACGATTTTATCGCTTTTGGACTTTATGCGGAACCTTATGGCGATGGTGCTGGCGACGCCTACTACAGATATGCGCCTGGAATGTTCACATATAATTGCTATTGCAATAAAATATTTGTGGGTGCGCCAAGATAGCTATAGGAAGGTTTACTGTGGCATAGCCAGAAATTTTTTCCCAGAGGTGGGTGGGGGGGGGGGGGGGGGTGTGAGGCAGACGGGTACGTGACCGCGAACAAAGTAGGTGAGGGGATAGAAGGCTGCTGCGCGGGCCGGATACTAATACATAACTCCCAGTGGGAAGTCTTTGGCTTCACCACTGGTGGTTCGTAGATCACATGAAATACTGCAGAGCCCTACAAAATATTTTTGCAGTGGATGCTTCCGCACATAAAAATAGGTGTGTAGCTGCTTATTATTCTCAAATAACTAGGCATTTTACTCGGAGATGGTGCATTGAGAGCGAAAGTGAAAGGGCGCACGCACTTTAACAAAGGAACCAAAGTAGCGTTTCTTGAAGACGTTGAAAAAATAAGCTATAGCTTTGAAATTTTCTAGTGACCCGCAAATATTCATCGAATATGAATGATTGTAGAAAATTGAACTTGAACCTTGCTCTTCAGAAGTACAGATAGGTGCAATGCACAGCCTTATTAAGTATCCTGAGTGCTTAAAGAGCTAATGAAGTATCAGCGCAATATGAACTGAGAGGCGCCACATCTTCGCCGACAAATCTGCACGATCAGTCTCCAGAAGCCATATCTTGTTTTAGTATACTGGCAAGATATCATCAGGGCTCAAGTCAATGAAGTTATTCTTGAGGTCATAATCAAGCCATCCACCATTCCTTGGTCATCACCCGTCATGGTCGTAAGGAACAAGGAAGACGACATTTTGCTGTTCCCTGTGATTTATTGCTGCCTGAACAGCATTGCCCAGAAATACCTTCTACCGCTTCCTGGAACAAGTAAAGCGCTTCCTCTACATTGCAACAACGAATACTTTTGATAATTAGACCAGGAGAACGGCTGTTCCTTGATCGAACTGAACGAAAGCGAGAATGCCGTGACGAAGTTCATTACACCCGATGAATTTTGATAAATTTATGGTCGCACCGTTTGGACTGCGCGAGCAATACGTGTATCGTAGGCTGATTGACACGTACGGCTGAAGTAGTATATTTACGCTGTGTATCATGCTGACTACCTTTGTTCACACGACTATCTTTGAGGACAACCTACAAAGCCTGCCGACCATAATGAAAGCGATTAAGTTATAAGTGCTTACGTGATGTAATAAAAGTTACGCTTCGTATTCAAAAAGCCGATGCTTATCGCTCATGCCTTAAAACGTGACGGCATGCGCCCGGAGACAGAAAAAAACCTCAAACATTAGAATTCACCTGCTCTCTAAATCGACCGCAGGTTCCTAGGGAAATGCATGTTTGGGAAGAGATATCAAGACGGCATATCCTCTGTGCCACTGCCCACTGCCGTCACTTCCTTTATGTCCACCAGGGGCTTCTCTACAATCACCCAAACAATCTGTGGCTACTTCGGATTGCAGCTCATTAGCCTCAATATACGCCTTTTCTTCCGCTAGGCTCAATGATATTATGTTGGATCAACACAATAACTCATACTGCAGCTCCGAACGGTCCACCCCAGTTGCTACAGATTCAAGCTGAAGAACGGTAAATTATACCGGCACCTTGACCATCACTCAGGTAACCAGTGGATCCCAATTTTTCTGCACTCTGTGCGTGTCTACGTACCGGGAGCATTTTAAGCAAACACAACTGCTTGGCACTTGATCTTCCGCAACACCCACGACCGTGCAAATTCACGTTGTTACAGACGTTGCCTCTTCACTAACATCGTTCAAAACATCACTTCTAGTTAGCCCATCCATGCCCATCCGCTCCATTGTAATTCGCCGGCCTCGACTTCTATGGTTCACTCCGAACAACACCCAGTCTCAACCGTGGATTTGCCCTTTCTATCGACCGTATGACATGCGGCGCTGTGACAGCTTATATTGACTCAGACAGTGGCTTTCAAGTTGCCGTATTTTCTATGCTACATTGATTTGCACTCCGGCACTGCTCGTATGTAATATAGCGATCGATTATCAGACGCTCCTCTCTCGTGTTCCTTATGACATGCTTCGCGCACCCAGCGCCACAAGCAAAGCAACCCATACCTAAAAGTGTTGGAGAAATGGTTTCACTGAACGCTTTAACCAAACTTTATTTCGTACGATTTCCCAGTGCCTTTACCACTTATGCGACGAAAGTTGACCAACCACAGCTATATTTGACCAGGTTAGAGAGGGCAAATTCTGACACGATGGTTATAAACAGATGCGAGCGATAAGGTGAACAAATATGCAATGTATATTTGCAGCAGGTGCTCCCAATATTTCGGGAGGGTGGTCCATAACGTAGTGCAACGGATGACATGAAGAAACATGAAACAACGGTTGTCGTGGCCATTGGCATCGCAGCGGTTATTTCAAGACTACGCATCAGGGGATCGTCAAACGCGATAAATAAAAGGACTGTCGCTTGTTGAGTGCGAATATAGGTCGAAAAATATACTCGAAGCGTTTAGAAAGATGATGATGGTGCTACAGAAGCATCACGTCCAGCCGGCGCTGTAGTAGGGTTCTCGAATTTTCGGCACTTGTCCGGGCTGGCGACATAATTGGCTACATACATACCATCAACTGCACACCTGGGCTACTGACCACATACATGCCGCTAGCAGCGTAATGAAATTCTGGCTGCGATCATTGCGCTGCTCTTCCTGGGAAGTGGCCAGTCAACGAAAAAGAATGTCATCGATAGTCTATCTGGGCACAGTGCGAAAAGACAAAGGACAAGGAGGAGAACACATATGAGTGCTGACTGGTGACTGCATTCTTTATTAAGGAAAGAACACACATAAATACCTAAAGAAAACGAAACTATATCAGTGTGGATGACAACGAGAATGAGACACCGATGCGCAGTGATGTACATTGGTCTCTTTTAGGAATTTATGGGTGTTCCTTTCTTAATAAAGAATTCAGTCTTGATTAAACGATGGTGTGTACTCCCTTTCTCGTCCCTCGTCTTTTCGCGCTGCTGCCCTGTAGAGCATGTACCGACTAGCCCAAGCTGCCACAGCATCTTCGATGGTGGCCATGTTTTTATCGAAAATGTGTACGTCATATGCTGCAGCTCGAAAGGCCGATAGTCTCGAAAGGCCGTCGTCGTTCGTGCCATTACGGCAATTCTTGTAACTGGTTCCAAAGAAAAATTCCTGCAAACGTAGCTACCAGAGAGTAAGACGGTCTGTTGAGTCTTGGATACCAACCAACCAACATGGTGAACAATAATTAGTAACAATCCCAACAGGTTCGCCAAAGAGATATGAAAGGAACTTAAAGACGGCAAAAAGCGACCTTGTGTTAGGACTTGCATTGAGTTAGGACTTGCTCAGTGAACGGCATACATTGGACAATGACACGTTTGGCGTCGCTGAGACGCTGGACGAGAAGGGTACTGAGATCGACTCCGCTGGCGACTGTGTAAAACTTTATTGTGGCAGAAAGATCAAAATTGTGAAGTATGGGTCCGGAAGAGAGCAGGAACATTGGTTGACAGGACTCGCATTCTGCTGTCCAGGTTAAAGGCATATCATGGTGCAGCACTGAACACGTATACGTTAAGCAGTATCGGCTGTATTGGAGAAGGAAACGTCGAACGAACAAGCAAAACTCAAGAAACTTCTCAGTTCGCGTTGCGACTACACTTGTTTAAGGACTCTAACTGCCGCGAACATTTGTGTGTCTGGTGGCGCACCATGCTTCTCCAACAGAGGTCCACGCACTAGTGCGTCGCGTTTGGTCAAAGTCGCAGTTACTCGAGTTAAGGACGCGGACAGCTTGTTCAAGGCACGGCAAGATAAACTCGAGTCGACGATTGTGCTCTGGAAATGTGCAAGCAGAAATCATAACGCTGGCAGGGTAAGCTAAACAGATCTCCCATTTCAAGCCGCGCAGTGACGTTTCCATACACTTTTGGAATGTAGCAGGCGCGTAACTCAAACAAAAAGGTGGTGCATTGAATTTACCGAGCCGACGGGAGTAAAAAATGTGTTCTCTCTTTGTCTGCTAAGTACATGTGTATCTGATATTGCTGATCGAAGATCCAATAATGACTAGCAGGAGGCCTAATCACAATTTGATTAAGATATTAATATATCTATCAAGATATGGAACAGCTGATGAGACTCTCGGCTCCATAAACGCCATGAATTCGTCTACTCGTATCATCAACTCTACTATTGATTTGCTTGATTTATTTCTAACATGTGTAGTCCATCCGCAAAAGCCGGTGCCAATATGTTAAGCTTAGTAATTCCGACAGCGCAACGCTTAGAATGCTTTTTGTACAGTCCTATTGGTAAATATTAAGATGAATCTATCCATCCTTCTGTGTTCACCATACCGATTTAGATTGTGTTGTCGCAATAAATTTATAAGTCTAATTTTTTTGTTTATACTGGAATGTGCTGATATGGTAGGACGTCGAACAAACGTAGTTCAGACAAAGTAAATACTTACTGCATTGTACTGCGACCAAACCATTTGCGCGAACTAGGCAGGTCAACTGAAAATCATATTTTCTGCAATGCTTGTCATGCTCCGTATTGCAATCATTCCTGTTTTCCGAGCCTGGTATAAAACAAGGCAGGAAATAAAACCACCGTTGATTTCAGTAGAGCATCATGTTCATAGCTCTAAGTACCGGTCTTTAAGATAGTACTGGAAAGCGTCCAGCTATTGCCATGTTTGCACATCGGAAGTTAGCAAAGTGGGAACTTTTATTAGCGTGGTGCAATAACAAACATTAAACATTACAAGAATTGTGTTGAATATCTATTGATGGCACGGCTCTGAATTTGGTGAGCCAAATGAAGTGTTCGAATAATGAATAAACTGGTCTGAATGTCGCACTCGCTTTAAATGTGGGGCGAGATATATCCAAGCACGTCTTTTTTATTTTCTAGGAATCGTGTTCAATATTAATCACTTTTAAGCATGTATCAATCGAATTATTCGAGTTACTGTGAAGCCGTAACCTGACATTGTGCTACGCTATTGCAATAATTTGCCATGAGAGGTTCGCAACAACTGTGACAATACGTTGTAAGGTTAATGCATGGTACATGCAAGACAATTTGCTTTCGAAGGCCGGTGTAGATGGTTCAGTCATAGGCCGAATGAGTGCGTGTAACATATTGTGCCAGTAATTTGAATATTGCGAATTATATATGCTGCTGCTCGGCAATATATTTCCCCAGCCAGTGTTCACAAAGACGCTCACATTTAATATGCCATACGTTATCCTGCCTACTTGAGGCGTTTCGAGCCTGCCTGCCCTGCCTTGCGTTTTGACGCCAACCAAGCGGCTCAAGTTGTCTGTCATCTTGCGCCACTAGGTAAGTGCTCGTGGCCGAGATGCCTTCGTGGCCTGTAATTCATCGTAATTCTAGCTTAGTCATCTGACTCGCCACCTCGTCGTTGTATACCTGCCTTCTATGCCGACTCAGGGATCCAAATTGTCGAATAACTGGGGCCCATAACCGGGTATGCGATCGTGGCATAGTGGTCGTTGCATCGTCATCCGACTCTCGTCATACTTTCATCGTTACGACACGATCGTTGTGCAGTCGTCAATCATTCGCTGTCATACCATCATCGTAAGGCCGTCTTTGCTTGCATTTGCGAAATATTTCAATATTTGGTCTGCTTATCAAACAATACCAACGCTCACTTGCCTGAGCCAACTGCAGCTTCCATGTTGAGCAGTATGGCGCCTAAGAGGATAAGTATGTTCGCCATCCCTAATTGGAGAAAAAAGTGTTAGGAGGCGTATTTGTAGATTTCCATAAGTGCTAGGTTTGTGACATCAAAGGCACAGATCTACTTACTGATATGTAGACATTTTGTCTTTCTGTATAAATTTGGAAGAAGAGCGCCAGAATTTTGATAAACATACATAATTTTCAGAATCATTATGGCTTTCAAGAAAAAAATGATAAAAGACAACCTGATAAACCTGTAGTAGTAGGCCCACTGCGCGGTCAGTACGAGTGTTTATTATACACAAAGCATAAGCAAAATAGAAAAGTGGACGAGTCCGTAGAAGTTGCACATCACATGTATGCCTTTCGGAGTCCACGCATTTTGTAGGTAAATGAAGCGACTTCCTTTCAGGAATTGGCCTTTGCCAAGCCATTTCCGATGTTATATTTCTATTCGGTGCAGTCAGGTATCTGTAGATATTGGGTAGCAGATGACGTGTAGTAACCGGCAAAAGGGCATTTATTCACGCGTGGTTGCTCTCCTTTTTGCCTGTGTTTGTTTGCACTGCAATATAACTTTTATCGACTCGCGCGACACGAGAGAAGCCTCTAGTAGCCGAAATTTGTAAAAGTTGTCATGAACTGTAGTTTGAAGAAACGTGTCTGATTATTTTGCTCTGTCACAAATAATATCATGAATTCTAGAATGTCCGCGAGCTCCCGCCACTACTCTGGATTATAGAAGGATCTCAGCACATATCTGACCCAATTGACCTGTGAGCTTAATAAGCCGACAATGCTTGCCCTTATGTTTATGGTTTGAGAACTGCTTGTTTTTCCGGGTCCATGTTCGTCTGATGAAGAGCAAGGTTCTCCATCCACATTCTTCACAGAATTGATGTACTTTGCCGTCCCTACGTAACACCAGATGGAAGTAATTCGTGATTGTCTATTGGACATACGCGGCAAATCAGGAGGCATGATTTCGCCTTGATGACAACGTTAGTCTCAGGATTCAAGTATTGAACGCACGCATCACTTATTTACTCCCCTCCCCCCCCCCCCTCGAGTGGAACACAGCCCCGGTAGGAGCATTCAAAAGGCCCAAACGATGCCTGCTGCCACCCGCAGGAGTCGCACCTTTCGATGAAAATTCTGCTATCGAAATCCACACCGACCCAAGCAACGTAGACCTGAGCATTTTTAAAGTTCCAAAATAGTCAGGTTCGGAAAGATCGTACCTGAATTACAGCTTCGTTATCTCGAGTGGAAGCCAATGATTATCTGGTGGTGAAGGAATACTTTGCGATCACTTAATCTGCAGGAAAAGGCTAGCGTTGTTTAGTAATAGGACATATAAAGCCTATAGCGACTAGCAATCCATATGCTTACAGGTGCGATCGGCCTGTCTAACTAATATATAGGTACATCGCCTAAACACCTGCAGGATTATGACATCTTCGTATGACTCAATAATTTTCTCCAAACGCAGCAAGCAGACTTGGAACTAAAATGTTTCCTCGAGTCATTGGAAAACAAGGCCTGCCCGGTCAGCAGATTCGTGAAAGTTTGATTTTCCACGTTTGGCGTACCTTATAAAATCATTGCGAAAAACTTCCGGCCGATTTCTTCCAACCTATTCTGTTAAGACGTTATAAAGAGTTAAAGCCAAACCTGTAATGCAGCAAATGACACTTTGTTTATCCACTAGCTTCTGTAGCAGATCTCGCTGCCAAGTTACCAGTTGTCGTTTCGGGAGGGTTTCCGCGCCTTTGTAATGCCCGGGAGGTGGCGAAGCAGTATAGCTTCCACTAAAGCCCCTTGATAATTTGAAAGTAGCAACACTTCCCGCGGTGCTTTCCTCCTCGATTCTCCTCTCGCGCACCACGTGAGCGCGCTGCCCACGGCACGCTCTTTCTCCTTGGCTACCGCGTACGGGCCACAGTATTTGATGGAGGCGCATGATTTCGGGTCACCTGCGTGCCACAGTGGTGTAGAAAATTGTTAAAAATGGTTGTAACAGCATATATAATGCTGAAGGTAACGTTTATGAGAACGTTGGTTTCTTCCTAAAGCCATGTAGATGGGGCATACCGATGCAAATGGAGCTTTGCGGCGACTTGTACAGTCAATATATTTTCCTGCCACATAATGAAATTGTTTACAGCGTTGAACTTTTCTAGTATTGCTTATGGCACAAATCTGTGCGTTTGGCACATATTTGCTTATGGCACTCGGAGTTGTCGGAGCTGATGCATAAGGCTTCTGCAGTTCTTCTCGAACAATCTGCCATATTAGTTCGGTAAGGGACTGCCTGTCATCATTTGCAGGTGCAAGAGAGCATGCAGCCGTCATGGTGGTCTGGCGTTCATACGGCGAGAGCCGCTGTTTTAGCATGCGTTCCATTAGTGTTGCCTCACAAATTGAGACACTGTTGTAGGAGGATTGCGCACGAGGCCCGCGAAGAGCTATTCTCTTACGGCTCGCATTCGCAGACGCACCTTCTTGTCTTGTTTCATTAGTGGGTCGGCCAGACGGAACAATCGCGTCATGTCTTCGACGAACATGTCGACGGTTTGGTTCCGCATTTAGAACCCCGAAGACAGTGCCTGTTCGGCTGTTTCTTTCCGTTAGGGGTAGCTGAAGTCGTCGCGAAGCAGTCGGTAAAAATCCTGCGAGTTGGTAAATGAAGCTTCATGGTTCTCGTACAACACTCTTCCCGCGTCTACAACTTACGACAATCGTCCCAGTCATCAAAGGCGGCGACCCGGTCGAAATGGTCCAACCAGCCATCAACGTTCTCAACGGCGTCGCCATGTAACGGGTTAGGCGTACGAATTTATTGTTTCTTATTACATTTACAAGAAACGTGCTGACATACTATATATAGCGCCAGGAGGTCCCGGAGTGAGAAACAGTCAGATGGGCCCTCTATTATTAGTTGGTGCATAACAATATTAGAGCAGCTAGTAGAGGGCGAACAAACAAATAAATTAAAACAAAAAGAAAAACGCGTCAAGAAATACAATTCGTAAGGAACAAGCAATAATAAATAGAACAGAATTATATATGTAATAAAAACAACGCTACAAAATAATATCACAACAAATAATACTGAGCTGGAAAATCTAGTAATGTGTGACAAAAAGATTGGCACTTCTACGTATTACTAAGAATGAAATATACAAAGTGTTTTACAGAAATGTGAAGCCTAAGGACACAATAATAAAAATAATGTAAGGAAAATGTAATAATTAGGAAAATGTATTTATGACAAATGAAAAGATGGTTCTGCTAACGGTATTCTTTTCGCATTGTGTTTGAAAAACTGCAATGAAAGACATGACCTAATATTAAGAGGAACGCGATTCCCAAGTGAAATAACACAGAAGCGAAGTGTAAGTTTTCCATAGTTCGATCTGATTTTAGGTAAGAAATGATTATTGCATTCTGAAAACCTAGTATTATTTTCGTGCATGAGGTTACCAAAAGGAAGGCTGTCTAATGATATTTCACAATGAAAGAGATGAAAGGTAATGAGGGACGACTTGTGAGAGAACAGCTGTTGAATGGGTAAAACGTTAAGATGTTGATAGATAGGTAAATAATGGCAACGGAATGAGCTAAATGTCATTCATTTTAGTGCCTTATTTTGGAGACGTTCAAGTGGTTTTGAATTAGTGGCATCTGCCATGAATGGCAGATGAATGGCAACATGCATCAAACATATCCCCTCCCCGGCTATCACCTGGAACTCGCTTGAAGTCGAAGCTAATCATCAAGCACTACACGTAACAAAACTGTACATGGGGATGCAGATGTTTGCGTAAGAAACGGCGTAATATACAGAGGTAACAGATGTAGTTTTAGTAACAGATGTAGATGTAGGGTAACTGGTAGTATTGAAAATTCAATGCATCACAAAGATAACATATATAGCAAACGAAAGAGAAAACCACTCAGCGTCACATTAGAAAACAAGTACATAGAAGAAAAAGCTTGAAAGCCTAGTCACGGTTTCCAAGCGAAATTATATTTATGGTAAAATTAAACAAGCACATGGTGACTCGAAAGCTACATGGAAAGTGATAAATACTGCCTTAAACATGTGCAACACAAACAGTATATGTGAAATCTCGGTAAATTATACGATAGTAAATAATCATTTTATTACTGCTGAAAGCTTCAACAGTTAGTTGACTACAATGCCCCAAACTTTAATTATAAATAACTCACGTACATCACAATCAGACATACCCACAACAGTCAACCATTCCAGTTCTCCCTTTCTTAAGCTTACATACCCTCATGAAGTCAGCAACATAATCCTCTATTTAGGAAATACTCGATCTACCAGTGTAGACTTGGTGACTGTTTCACTGCTGAAAGATTGTTCGATTATTTTATGTGAACCCCTATGACATATAATTAGCGAAGTGTAAATCCCGCCGCCGTTCTCGGCGCTACTAAAGATATCCAAGGTTGTACCAGTGTTTAGGGAAGGGGATAAAATATGTCCAATTACCGATCAATATCGGTATTATCCCCATTTTTCTAAGGTTCTTCAGCAAGTATTGTAGCCCGACGGGATAAGTTTCTAACAGCACCCAACGTTTCTGCTAAAGAAAAATACGGTTATATAAAAAGAAAGTCCACTGAGACAGCGCTAGTAAACATTGTCTAAAAACTAAAATAAAATTGTAAAGAAAGTTATTAACCATGAGTATCTTCATCGACCTAGCCAAGGCTTTTGATCTTGTGAAGGATGATATATTACTAAAAAAACTTGAACAGTATGTTATTCGGGGAGCATCGTTAAGACTAATTACCACGTATTTGTAAAACCGGCGGGAGTACCTAGTGGTTAACAAAATGTCGTCATCCCAAATGATAACTAACAGCTGTATTCCCCAGGGATCCATATAAGGCTGCTTTCTATTTCTGGAATACAAGAACGATTTACCCGACTATGTCTCAGAAGATTGTATTTTACACGCAGACGATACCACTATTTTTCTGAAAGCTCGTACGGAAATAGATCTTAACAAAAAGAAAGACAGTGATATCCTGCTAAAACTATTCGGCTGGCTTCAATCTAACTGTCTTCTAGCAAACAAAAAGGAAAGTAACTACGTAATTTTCTCTTCAAGAAAACACCCGACTAATGAACACTAAATCATTAAACTTGAACAACTCTCCTTAACAACGGGTTAACGAGGCGAAATTTTGAGGCGTCTACGTCGACAGTCAACTAAAGTGGCACAGACATATCCATGAAACTACACTAACCTTCTATAAGAAAATCCCAATACTGTATAAACTACGTTACATTCTTGCTTTTGAACACACTCCTTACATTTTACGTCAGTTTTATACACTCGCATATTACGTATGGTATAACCATATACGAACTCACGTAACTCACTCCTTCATTGTCAATTATTGCAGCACAAAATACAGCGCTTCTATTCTCTTTGGGAAAAGATCGGACTCAATCCCATTCGCGTAGGCATTACTTAATATACTACTCTCGAAACATAGGAATTATTACCTTATTCTCGTTTTGGTTTACAAAATCATGCACAAAATTATACGATGTCCTTCTGTAAAAAATAATTATCAAAATATGATATACCCGGCCATTACGACCAGTCACCACGAAAACGCTAAACGTTCCAAAATATCGGACTAATTATGACTCATTTACATTCTCACATGTCGCATAGCAGCTTCGGAATAAGTTAGCAACAGATCTAACAGCACGCCAGCCATTTATCAGCTACAAAACTAACTTTCGCTTTTTTATGCTCGTGTCACTTGCTCAAGAAGTACGCACCATGTTTGTACTGTCTCACACATTGTTTCTTTTCTTCTTCTCACGCGCTCTAGTGTTTACATGAGAGCACGTGACATAGGGTCCCCCTTCACACATCATACGAGAGCTATAGGGCCCCACCTTTATACCATACACAATGTGCTTATCTTCATGTGATTAATAAAAGAAATTGAACTTGAAAAAAAAGAACTCGAACTTGTTCATTTGTTCGTGGCATCATTTCCGTGAATAATACTGGTGCGCACGCATGTGCACCCTCACATTCGTGCTACGTCACGTGAGGATTCTCAGATTGTATTGTGTTTCTTCATTTGTAGTTCATTTTAACTGCACTAACCGCTTCGTAGCCAGTGCACGTCGAAGGTGTAAATCATAGTATGGAAATCCTCATAATCAGAAACACCCGTGATCCTCTCTAGTTGGTGTTCGCTCGAAATAAGTGTACCTGCGATTGTATTTTAGTGGTTAGCAAAACAGACAGCGAAAGCTTGGAACGGTTTGATTTAATAAATGAGTTCTGATCGTCGTGAGGAAATTTTCTTTTTTTTAAATCATGACATTTAGTTATAAGTTATTTTATCGGTGAGTGAATCCACAAGGGCAGCAGCCTGGACACCTACAGGAATACTAAAGATCGGTCCTGTCTGCCAGACATGTTGCGGGACAGCAGCAGTAACACCGAGCCAGTAGCCACGTTCAGCGTATCTACCGAAAGTGTGCGCATAAGAACCTACGCTATTGCTTCGGGTTCACGCTGAACATGCTCTTCCCTGCCTCCAGTTGTCTTCCGGTTGACAGAAATAGTGAAAGCCGCTTCATTACAATATCCAGCACTGAGAAATACAACAATGCTGACAGGTGTAGGCGACAAGCGTCAAAAGGCTTGGCAGAGGCATAAACCCCGTTTAAAAGGAGCAGGCATCAGAATGCAGCAAGTGACAGCGTCCTGTTGAAGCCTACTCAGAAATAATGTTTGTGTTGAAAATTCTTTGAACAGATATAATTCTTACAGCACAAAAATAGGGGAAAATGTCGCTCGAAGAAGAAAAGGAATACAAAGGAACACCGATTTAAAGCAAGGTATGACCGGTCCTGAACTCGTTCGGTGCAGCCCACGTTGCACAGCACTACCGGCTTGTCCACATGCACAATTGTAGTCAAATAAAGGTAGAAATAAAATCAAATGCCCACAAAGGACTGGATACGATCTTCTATACAAGAATATCACTTACCGAAACCTAATGTTATACCCCAACAGGCATAGGCCTAGAAACAGCAATTTTTCACAGTGGTGTCGCTAACGTGTGCGGAATCGTGGGTGCATTTATGAAGCGTACAACGGCTCCTATTTAGTACTGTAGCGCTTAACGAAATTCACTATGTTAAAGTTCATGTGAACCAACAAATCAGAAGGCATATAGTAACCTTCACTGTAGAAATGCTTCATGAAAGGGCACTGTTTGACATATGCGTGCAGGTTTTATTTGAAATTTTATGTTGTATTCTTTAGTTCATGAAACACAGCACAGATACACGCACCTTCCATAACTTGGATGTTACCCTAGCGGTTTTTGACCTTTTCTTTCGATAACCTTTTGGATACGGCTGCTATATGCGGCTTTGTACGCTTTCGCTGCCACATAGTACATAAGCGGTCATTGTCATTAAGTTTCCTGTATTTTTTAAAAATTGCCTTTGGCAAATACCTTAATTCTTCTCTCTAAGCTGAATTTTTCGAAGAAGCTGACATTATTAGCAAGACAACTCGAAACAGAGATTCAACTAATTACCCAACACTCACTAATGAACGGCTTAAAACCACATGTTGCATTTTACGAATGCTGGACGGTATGCAAGAAGTATCTGCATAAAACGAATCTCCTGAATTATACCAGTTTTGATATATTATTTCCCATATCGTGGGACAAAATACAACTGTGTTTTATTTAAATTAGTGCTGAAATGCATTAAAAAAAGCTCGATGAAAAATAAAGTGAACTACAATACATTTTTACGACAAGTCTGATGGCGCATATCTGAAAGCTGACGTCATGTTGGAATTTTATTCCAAGTGAATACGCCATGTAATCTCACCGGCTACATTTCGTAAATTGCAATATGTGCTGTGGTGAAATTAGCTAAGAAGATAATTAGTAACTGCTTGACTAGTTCGGTAACTAATCTCATTTGCAAAATTCTGGAAGGCCTTTAAAAATGAATGATGAATATGGATGGAATACGTAAAGACATTCAACCCATATATATATATATATATATATATATATATATATATATATATATACATACAACGGTGTTTTGATGTGGGCCTAAACTGTGCTATAATGCCGCTGGCTAGGCAATGCCAACTGCCGTAAATACGGATAAGAAGAAAGTGTCCTGTCCGACTTGGTAACTGATAGTTGTTGAAATTCTGCCGTACTTTATAACCGCCATAGTTTTTATTGCGGCCAATTGTGCTAAGCTGGTGCTTGCGCGGAAATTCGGCGCAGTCGCACGGGCAATGCAGAAAATTTATTCGGTGACCGGTCAGGACATGTCATGCTGTGTGACTTACGAATGGTGAGACTACAAAAAATAACTTTCAAAAAGGTGCTGACGAGGCTATGTGGAAAACTTTTGCAAATGAAGATTTGTCTGATGTGATAAACTAAGAACAACGAGGAAATGACATTTGATTGCTGCATGTGCTTGATAGCAGCGGTACCACATTATAATTAGATTTACAATAATGATCAATGGAACCGCTAATTATTTAAATATTGTTATTTTGGGTTTGTCTATTTATATATGTAAGCGGTTATTGCAGATTGAAGGCATTCAGCACTCAAAACAAACCAATTTGCTCTAAACGGCACCTGACCGGAGTTTGCAGCAATAGGAAGTGAGAGGGTGCATCGAAATGGCACCGCCATATCAGTTGAATGAATGAATGTTTGATGTTTAATGGCACAAGGGCCAGGTATGGCCAAAGATTGCCATGCTAGTGTTGATGGGTTCGCCGTGGAAGGATGAAATCTGTAAAGTTGACGTAACGTGGCGGTAAAGGGGCCTAAAAGAGTTGATGAACCTGACATAAAATCTACGGGTAATAAGATAATGGCAATCACAAATGACGTGAATTATGAACAGTAATATGCATTGCGAAAAAAATGGTACTATATACAAAATACGTGACACGCTAAAATTGGCCAGAACACTAGTGCCTCGCCGGAGCCCCTGATAAATGAGGCCCTAGAGGCACGTGCTATACGAAACAACTATCACAGTGACATCCTATGAAGAGAGGAAGCGCTACAAATTTATGGGGCTAATAACATGTGACACAACATCTTTCAGGAAACATAGGACTGTGTTAGTGTCAAATAGCGGTTCTGGGCCGAGGAACATTACAGAATGAAGGGAGATATGCTGTCGGTATGCTAGGGGAAAATGTGTCTTTCTGTCACATTCTGCTTTCCGACACTCCAAGAGGCCGTTAAGGACGGTCAGCATCTCCCCGCATCTACCACAGGTTGGAGGCTCATTTCCAGTAAGTAAAAAGTTATGGGTGCCAAATGTGTTTCCTATCCAAAGACGACACAATAGAACATCTGTTCGGTGTGATTTTGTTGCAGAACGCAAGAAACGTAATTCCGGCTTTATTATGTGCAGCTTATTATTTGTTTCTACATCCCGCAGGCATTTACAGTAGTTTCGCAGTTTCCTGCGCAAGAAGGGCCTCAGATCTGTAACAGGGAATGTAGCGGTAGGATTAACAGAATGAGATGCAATTGACGTGGCCATCTGGTCTGTCAGAACGTTTCCTTTGATGCCCCTATGACCCGACCCCCAGCATACGATGATTAGATATATATACGCTTTACACAGGAAGGAATATAGTTCATTAATTACTGGATTTTAGTGCTTACAGAATGACATCAAGGCCTCCAACACACTCAGGGAGTCCGTATATATAATTGATTTTTCGAGTTTTGTTTTCCTTACATACTTCACAGCCCGGAATAGTGCTTAGGCCTCAGCCGTAAAGAAACTTGTTTCCAGATGCGGTACATGTCATTCCGAGAAGGATGGACCGACGGCTGCATAGGACAACGCGTCGGGTAACTTTGATGCATCTGTGTAGAACTCCGTGCAGGAGTGCATGTACTGGAGTTCCAGGAAATTCATTTGGATTTCAATCTGTGCGGCGTGCTTTGTAACTTTCAGGAGAGATATATCACATTGTATCAGCTGCCACTCCCATGGACGTAGCAGGTTAGCTGGAGGCATTAGGCCATGTTTCAGGAGTGGGACTACCATTTCAACGCTAAGCTCCCTCACACGCAGTGAAAGGGGCCGCCTTACAGACGGGCCATTACGAAGGAGTGTAGCCTATGTGATATCGTTAACACTATTAAAACACGGATGTTGAGGATTAGAGTTAATGTTCAGAAAATATGTTTGGCTGATGTATGTTCTCTGCAGGTGGAGTGACCACTCATTTGATTCTACTTATAAACTTTCGATGGGACCTCTTCTGAAAGCGCCAGTGGCCAGTCGGATCCCTAGCTGGTGGAGCGGATCTAGCATTTTTAGCGCGCTCGGGGCTGCAGAATGGTAGACAACGGCACCACAGTCCAATCGTGATCGAATCAGGCTCTTCTAAAGATTCATTAAACAATTCCTATCGCTGACCCATGTTGAGTCGGATAAAATTTTCAGTAAGTTCATTCTTTTTAAGCATTTCACCTTGAGATACTTTATTATAGGAATAAAAGTTAGTTTAGAGTCAAGTATGATGCCTAAGAAGTTGTGCTCTTTGTTCACAGGTATTTGCTAACCATAAATTTCTATTTTGGGATCTGCAATGAGCTCTTTGTTTTTTCTCAAAAGCCCACAAGAACTTTGGTAGGGGTTCACTTGAAATCCCTTTTCGTCTGCCCATTTGGACACTTTTTTCAAGCCCTGTTGTACTAGCCTCTCACACACTGCAAGGTTGCAGGATTTGAAGTCTATTTGCATGTCATCTATATAAACAGAATAAAAAGGCTGGCGGCAATGAAGCACGAAGCGTGCACACCTTGACCATAAACAGCGTGCTGCTAAGCACACCTCCTTGGGGTACACCAGTTTCGTGTATAAAAGGTCGAGATATTACATTGCCGATTTTCACATGAAAGCTACGTTTGGACAAATAGCTTTCTAGTATGTTTAGAATATTTTCACGAATTCCCATTCCCGACGAACCTCGCAAGAGGCCATATCGCCAAGTTGTGTCATACGTCTTCTCCATATCGAGGAACATCGATAAGAAGAACTGTTTATGTACAAATGCATCTCAGATATTTCCTCCAGTGTTCACAATATGACGAGTCGTGGACCGCCCTTCTCTGAAGCCACACTGGTAGGGATCAAGCATATTATTCAGCTCAAGGAAACGTATTAGTCTACGATTCATCATTTTTTCAAATAGCTTACAGAGACAACTTGTAAGAGCTATCGGGCGATAACTTGCTGCCAAGGAAGGGTCTTAGCCAGCCTCAAGACGGGAATAATATTAGCTTCCTGCCATAAAGATGGGAGGTATGCGGCAGCCTTAATTGAGTTGAAAAGTGCCACAGGTGTCATTTGTGAGTCTTTATGTAGGTTTTTAATCGTGTTATATATCATTCTATCAGCTCCTGGTACACAGCCTCTACAAGTGCTCAATGCAGCTTTATGCACGGCAATTTCAAAAGAATGGTTTTACGGTTCATCCGGACAGCATTCACGATTTAGTGCCTTAAGTTCAGCTAATTGTTCATATTTGAGCAATGATTTTGTGTATAGTGTGGAGCTTGAGACATGTTCGAAGTGTTCGCCCAGAGCGTTGGCCTGGACCTCCAAGGTAGTCCCTTGGTCGTCCACTAAGAGCAAAGGGTTGATTTGTTGCCCCTTTAGCTTTCTTACGCCATTACATGCTTTGAACTCTTTGGTGTAGGAAGTCATACCCGTGAGAAATCTCTCCCAGCTGGCCCTCCTTGCCTGT
The DNA here is from genome assembly GCF_050947875.1 of Dermacentor variabilis. NCBI lineage: Eukaryota > Metazoa > Arthropoda > Arachnida > Ixodida > Ixodidae > Dermacentor > Dermacentor variabilis. The sequence goes on from NC_134574.1 coordinate 131,290,829, forward strand.
CTCCACGTACGGCTTCCTTGCGATTTTGCCAGTTTAAAGTCATGAGGTTTTCTGTAGTCGGGTAGCGACGCAGCAAACCCCACGCTTTTTGTTTCTTTCGTGCCTGTCTGCACTGTTCATTCTACCAGGGAACCCGTCTTTTACATGAGTCCTTGTGTTTGTGGAATGAATATTTCGGCTGCATCGAGTATAAATCAAGTAAAATACGCTACTGCTTCATCTATGCTAAAGGCGGTGATAACATGTCGTGATAAGTAAGTTGATTTCTTAAAATAATTCGATTCCGCGGAGGCTAGATTCCACTGGGGGGTATGTGGAGGGCATTCATGTTGATGCATTAAATTTAACGTTATAGGAAAGTGGTCATTTCTATAGGGAGATTTGGTTACATGCCCTTGCAAATCAGGAAAAATTGAACCAGAGCCAATCGATGGGTATGTCGGCGAATATGAATTATGATGAATATTAAAATACTTTGGCTCCTAGTTGAAGAGGCATGCACCGGAGTCAAAGAGACAATTTTCAATGAAACGACCTCTCGCGTCGTATCGCGTGTCTCCCCACATAGTTTTGTGGGCCTTAAAATCGCCTACGACTAGGTGGAAGCCGCGAGCTGATCAATTAGGTTATAAAAATTGTTTTTTGGAAATCATAATTTGGGGGTATGTGTATGCAACATACTGTGACTAATTTGTTAAAAAGGATTGTCCGAACTGACATTGCCTCAAGGGGCGTCTGAAGGGCGACATGATTACAAGCCACTGACTTGTCAAACACTATTGCTACACCACCAGACGAGGCCTTCGCCTCGTCTCGGTCTTTACGATAGATTATGTAGTGACTAAGAAATTTGTATTCGTAGGTTTCAGATGTGTCTCTTGCACACACAGCAAGCTTGGATTATGTTTGTGTAGGAGTTCTCTAATATTATCAAGGTTATCGAGAAGACCCATAACATTCCATTGTAGTATTTGTGTCTCCATTATGGCAAGTCTGTTGCGTTCTGTGTGTCTAAGAGATGGAGATTAGCGCACGGGCCCTTTGGAGGCGCAGTGACGCGAGTTTTGTCTTTCTAGGAGTGGTCGAACGATGTTCGCCGCTCCTTAGGCGGTTGTGGCGCCGTCTAGCGACACCACATACACGAGTACACGAGGGTTGGACCCACCCACATATAACCGTGGGTGGCTTAGCCGTGTCGGGGGAAAAGTATCCTGGGAATTGAGCCGATGCCGTGTGTTTGGACCTTTACGGCCCCTCGGCGGAGGCAATGTACTTCTTTGGCTTCGGCTTCGCGTAGACGGCATCCCCGGACTGAGGCACCCGGTGGAAATCGGTAGTAGCCTTTCCCTGTCTTTCTGCCTCCAACCTTCGCCTTTCTCTCGCTTTCCATCTTTCCTGACTCCTCATTTCTTTATTACTTCCGAGCTTCCTGGCAGCAACGGGTAACCTTGTACGAATAGCCAACCTAGGTTATGTTATATTTGGCTATAGTGGCAACGTAGAGCTGGCGTTTGCAGGCCCTAATATTGCCGGCGCTGCAGCGCCCCTTGTTAGACTCCGTGGTAGGTGGCTGGCGTTGCTGCCGAAAACTGTACGTCTACACATGGATACTTCCTTCCCTCCACTACCTGATCGCCCTCAGAAAAGAGGGCGCACCGAAGGTGCCTTTCTGTTTTTTGGACGCCAAGTCCACAACTTCCCTCGTTTTCATGTAGCACACTCACAAAAACCAGGCAAACCATCTCACCATTCCTTGTTTCAAAATCGTTAACTGAAGTTATTGGTTCAGGATATAAGGTTTCGAGGATGGAAAGCGGTGATCTTCTCTGGAAGCTCCGCGATTAGAAGCCGTATGAGAAATTACCAAAACTAGTGTCATTTCGGGAAACCCAAATAATCGTAACCCCGCACCGTACTACGAATACCACCCATGACGTAGTTTAAGATGATGATCATTTGGGGTTAGCTGAAGCGGAACTCTTGGAGGGCTTCAGTGAACAGAATGTGATCAATGTTAAAAGAATTAAGATGAGGCGAGATGGCAGAGACATACAAACCAAGCACGTGATAATTAATTTTGGTTCAAGTATCTTGCCCGAGACAATAGAGGCAGGGTACGTCAAGCTCCGTGTTAAGCCATACGTGCCAAATCTCCTCAGATGTTTCAAATGCCAAGGTTTCGGCACAGTTCGCTGAGCTGCCGAGGCCGCCAAACCTGTGCGAAATACAGTGCTCATGTACAGACCTCTGAAGCCTGTGAGAACTCTCTCCACTGTGTAAACTGCGATGCGAAGCATGCCGCGTACTCGCGGTCATGCCCATCCTGGAAAAAAGAAAAGGAAATTGTCACAATCAAAGTCAAACAAAATATATCTTTCAAGGAGGCACATACGCACATACCACCTCCGGGCAGGTGGCCGCAAAGGTCTCGTCCAACGTGCCGAAACCTTCACGTCAAGCACAGCGCTCGGAAGAGCGCGTGTTTAGCGCCATATCAGTTAATGCTCCACCGCTTGTCTTTTTTGGAGCAGTTACGAGAATCGCGCCGTTCCGGAGGCACTGAATGCGCCGCCTGGCTTAGGGTTGTGTCAATCGACTCATGGGAGCCACTACGCTTCCGCTTCCACGAGCGGGGTGTTTTCAACGTAGGCGTTGCCTCAAAAATCAAGGATTTGGAGTTCCGGAAACCAGAGGTCGATGGGTCCTCTTTCAGAGACAGAGCAGCTGCGCTGGCTGCTGTCACCTAGAGGCACTGCCGCGGCCACAATCTTTATGGGCCGAGCCGACGCCGGAGCCTGTTGCGCTGTCGCCCCCCTACGGGCCGCACCAGCATACCCTGCGGTATGGAAGAAAGAAATAAGCTATCGCGCTTCCTGAAACGGAATATTCTCTTTAATTTTTAGCGTAATTGTCCCATTTTCGCTCTTACAAGAAAGGCGCAGTGGTGTATGGCGTAGTGGTAGGGTTGTCGGCAGGATGGTCGAGCGACGAGCACTTTGTACATATGGACGGCCCCGGCAGCTCTGATAGCCGCGAAGAAAGCACTGGCACTTGAAGCAGTGGCGCGGATTCGGAATGCGGGGTCTAAGTTGGATTTTCAGATAGCATGTATCAATATATCCTGGTTAACTGCTTGTCTAGAAGGTAAACATTAGGTGTTTAGTCGAGGTCTCCTTCTCATTCCACCTTATCTTTATTTTTGCGCTTATGTCACGTGCTCTTCCTTCCATCACTCAAGTAGCCTGGTTTCAGACAAGTCAGGAGATCTTGCACAAAAGCTACTCCACGTGTACTATTAAGAGAACGGTGCGGGTTCATCGAGACGGAGGTATTACCAATTTCAACAAGTCCGGATAGTTTCTCTAACGGAATTCTTGCCACTGACTTCGAGCAACAGCTCACCGCTGGCCGCCGTCACTGAGTGGCCTTGTCCCGTTTCGTGGACTTAAGCTAATCTGTAATGGGCGAAGTTATGGCCATGGCGTTTCCACCACAAGCAAAGTAAGCAATTGTGCGGCCATGATTTCATGTGGCCTTATTTAAAATGTCTCCTTTGACAAGCTTCGATTGTGGCAAGTTAAAGGAGAAGAGTGAATATGTACTCGTCGCTTCGAAGAAGCAGTGCACATGTCTGCTCGAAAGGCACACCCGGAGAATGAGAAAATGCAATCAAGAATTCACAGAAGGTTCGTGCGTCAGCTACAGGAGCCCCAGGTGTTCCTAAATGTATCTAAAATTCCATTCGCAGATGCGCGCACTCTAAAATGTTAGACACGTTTCAGAGAGAAAAGCAGCTTTTGGAGCTGACGCACGAACTTTCTACAGGTCATAGATTACGTTTTCTCGGTCTCCGGCTGTGCTTTCCTAGCAAACATGTGTGCTGTTTCTTCGAATAAAGAGTGCAAAATCACTCTGGCCCTTCAACTTGGCACACGCAAAGATTGTCAAACGAGGTAATATAAATTTAGCCACAGGAAATATTGGCCGCATGGGATGCAACACAGTTTTGCAGCACAGTTTGGTCGCGTATTCTATGCTGGGTACTCTATGGGCATAATTTCTGCTAATACAGGACAGCTTCTTAAGTCCACTAAACCTGATGGACCAGCTCAGTCACGGTGCCAGCCTGGTGAAAGGCGCCGGCATGTAGTGTTCCTCTATGCACATGATATTTGCTATCGGCGGAAAAAAGAATGGGCAGCTTTTGGGCATCACTGTGGTTTTCTCGGCTCCGCAAAACATGTCAAAATTCTGCAGACGTGTGAAAGCGCCTGCATTGCAGCGGACTCTTTTCTCTGTTAAGCACAGAATACCTTCTGTGCCGTTCGCCACAGCCATTGTTTACTAGATTCCTCTGTCGTTTTGCCGTAAATACGTTGGACAAACTGAGATGTGCTAGCGCTTAAGGGAACACCATTTTAACGCTCATAACACAGTACATGACCATTTGGGGGTACTTCGCCGTGAGTGCAGCTGCGTGCCTCTCTTTGAAGGCGCTGAAGTTTTGGCGAAATAGCTTTGCAGCTCACGCGGGAAATCTAAGAGGCTGATTTCATAAGAAAACTTGTCGGTTTGTGCGTTATTTGCGCTCCTATCGCGCTTATTCATAGTGGAGTCGTGTATTTGAACAGACTTTCACAGTAATGTGCGTTTCCTAATAGTAGAGCTGTTTAATGTTGAATTCCAGCTGTTTCAATGATCAAGGATTCCTGTCCAACCGCTGTGGCCGGCCGCTGCTCAAAACTCGGCGCAGCTGTGCAAAGGGAAGTGGAGAGGAAGAAGGACTGCGGGAGACAGAGAGGCAACCGCTAGGAGCGCACATGCCGGCGCAAGTGTTTGAGTGAGGAGGCGCGTAGTGGGGGATGGGCTGCAGCTTGCGATGACATGACGTGCACTCCTTGCTGAGAGAAGCAGCGTGCGCCGGCGGGATCAGCGTCTAATTCCAGCGATAAGATGGACGAACCATTTTAGAAAAAACGGACTTTAGAGAAGGCAAACTATAACTTCCACAATGGTACTAAAATGAGTAGCGGCAGCGCATTGCTTATCGGGGAGGACGCCAGGTGGCTCTGCTCAACCAGGATGCGAAAGTGCAGTTTTTTTTTTGCAAACATCCAATATGGCCGCTTTTAACTGGTAGCGTGCGCTGGTGCACGGCGTGCTCGCCTTACGGGCTCATTGCCTTCACTGTCACGTAGCTGGCGCGTTCTAATTGCCAGGAGACCAAGGAGCCTTTACTGACGCCAATACAAACAAGCTACAAGTGAGTCAACAGAACGTGCGACTTTATTGACAGAAGAAAAGCAGTGCCCATGTACATTCTCGTGCAAAAACAGAAGTAAAATTTGCACGTCGAGATACGCCGGAATCATTAACGGAACGTCGTAAACTGATCAATTTCCTCATTGCACATGGCGGTCTGTTAACGACCGATAATCAGCAGCGCAAAAAGTGTCCCACCTGTTGGCACCGACAGTCTCCGTTGAAGATTAGCAACTTGCATAGCGAAGTAATCGGGTGACGCAGGCATCTGCTACCACCGTCAACACAGGAAAATGGACTAACCGCCACTTCAGGTTTTAAGTCCTTCCCGACCTGCACGTTTCTGTTTGTTCTTTCAGGGGCCGTTAAAGTGTCACTCGAATTTCGTACCCCACTTTATCTCAATGTGTCCATCGTCCGTTTCATGGGCATCATCTTTGGCAGCGACTTTTGCGGGCCCTTCCGCTCACGTTTTGCTGGACCAAATAAAAGAATATTCACTCAATCACTCACTCCACTGACGTGCCTATCAAAGTTACACACTTTAGACCATGTGAGCACGTATGCTTGTTTCCGTTCATGCCAGATAGCGGCCTCCGAGGAAGACCGCAAGCACCGTTTGCCTACGGTGCATGTAAATTGGGAGTCCATGTTGCTGTGCGGACTCCAGGACCAGTGTCTCACCTGGAGACTGCTGCCCAATGCAACTGACCCGGCCACCACATAAGAGAAGCGCAAAACGTTAACCACAACTAAGAGGGAGAGCAACGCAACGAAAATCTGCAATCAATGGCTTCAACATACCACTCGCATCAGGTTCATAATATACTCTTCACAATGGTTAACATCAACATGGCATCAGCAGGCATTCGCGTACACGGGTGGCTTGCGGCACATTCAGCCATCAGACTACAGGCATAGTGCTTGCCTTCATCACACCTGGCGGTCTGGTAATGAGCGGCAACCAGCAGTGCATACAGATTGGACCGAGCTTCCAACCTGATGGAACCGACAGTTGCCTTTGAAGGTGAGCAACTTGTATTGCGAAGTAATTAGGTGACGCATGAATCTGCTGTCGCAGCCAACATGGCAACATGGAGTACCTGCCACTTGGCGTTCAACTCCTTTCCAAGCTGGTCGTTTCTTTTTGTTCTTTCGGGGGACGCTAGACCTGAGGCTCGGAATTCATGCCCCACTTTATCTCAATGTGTCCATCGTCGGTTCCGTGGGCGTCACCTCTGGCAGCCACTTCCGCAGGCCTTTCCACCCACGTGGCTATCAACGTCACACACTTCAGACAATCTGAGTACGTATGCTGGTCTCCGTTCGTGACAGATCGAGGTTGCCAAGGAAGGCCAGAAGTACAATTTGTCCAAGGAGCATGTAAATAGGGAGTCTCTGACGCTGCGCAGACTGCAGCAGCAGTTGCTCACCTCCAGAGGCTGCTGCCCAATGCAGCTAACCGGGTCACAACACCCGAGAAATGTAATACGGCAACCAGGACCAAGAGGGACAGCATCGCCACGAAATTCATTTCGTTTCGCTTCAGTGTACCAGGCAAAACCCCGTCTTGCGATCAAGGAGAGCAATTATGAACAGGACTAGCAATTAAACGTGGGGATGAGAAATCTTGCATTTAAGTACGAAGCCACTCCGCTCTATAAGCACTGATGGCCAAAAATAAGAGGTCGAATGCTGCGCGTCAAGAATCACTTGGCCCGTACGTTTCAATGAAGAGGAGGAATTGTTTCGAACAAGAAGGGGGAATGAAAAATCTTGCATTCATAGAAAAAACATTTATAGTTGACACAAATGGAATAATTTGACCAGGTCAGGAAGCTAATTATTAAAAGAAAACCGAAAACCACGTGTCATTGAATTAAAATAGAGAGAAAGTGTTACGCTTAGTTTTGCATGAAACCCCGATAATTGCTTACTGCCGCTTCTTCAGCTTTCTTTTGGCAGCAGATATGGGTGTTTTCGACAAGCTTAACTCCCCGTTTTTAAATCTAAAATGCCAAAGAAGTCTAAGGTGGACATAGAGCTGCAGGAATCGCCACTTGCAGTCTGACAACAAAATGAAGGATAGCTGGACTCCTCGGCCACAGTGGAGAACAATTCACTGGTAACACGGTGATGTACAACAGCCTCTATTGCTAGGATAAATTTGTCGTCAAGCCTCACGAGATACTCATATGCTGCAACGGTAGGCACAGTTAAATTGCTGCGGCATTTACCCCTTATTCAACATATTAAAATATCGTAAATAACTAAGTAGGTTTTGCAAAGTCCTGGTTACTTTCCTTTAGGATGTGTGGCACGAGCTGCACTGACTTTTCTTTAGGTATGTGTGTATAAAATATCCCCACGCATTGTGAAATATGTTTGACTCAAGCACGTCATCACTTTCTTCTGCACTACTTTCAAAGAGCCCTTCTGTAAAAGCAGCCCTTCTGGAGCTAGGGGCTCCTTCAGTCGGTCTGCTAAGGTTTGATATGTTGCGGTGGCTTAACTTGAGTGAAAAGATAACACTTGTCCCCCTAGTAGTTACTGTTGTCAGAAAGCCTGGAAAGATTTCACACAACAATGTGCCTTAGACAGGCGGAAAATTGATAGATATTTGGAGTTTCATTGCAACTACGCAGCTGCCAAATGAGCCCGAACATATTCTAAAGTGGATCTTCATTCAGCCGCTGCGTCAGCAAGAATTTAAAATCAAAAGATTGGTAAAAGTCTTGCCAAGGCAACAAGATTGCTCTGATTGTGACCTGCCATCCGTACACAGGGTGTTTAAGCGAACTTTCAAAAACCTTTAAATTTTGCGTTTGGCATATATAACACTTCTAATTTATGAGCTTGTCTACTCGATGTGGCGGACAATACTTGCACAAGAATTCAGATGCAAAATCGACTACTTATTAAAAATTCATGAATGCATATTTTAACTAATCACAATATGGCCTATATTGCAATTTACACACTATAGCCGTGCAGTTCGCAAGGCGGATCCGCTTAGAACAAATGTTCAAAATGACACCAGTTTCGAGATATAAATTCCCGAACTTTGCGGAGAAATACATTGGCGAGACTGGAACGCCAAAGTATTCCTCCCCGAAATTCGGGAATTATTACCTTGAAAGTGGTGTCATCTTCAGAATTAGTTGCAAGCGATTGCGCCTTGCGAACTCCACGGCTAAAATTTGTAAATTTTAACATGAACCATACGGCAATATGGTTCTAAACTTAATTAGTGCAGCTAGTGTTAATTAGGCGTCGATTCTGCAAGCAATTTCCGCCTCCTCAAGTAGATCAGCTCATGAAGGAGAATTGTGCAATCTGCCGCAGACAACATTTAAAAATGTTTTAGACGTCTTCGATGAAAAACCCATTAAATTTCAGCGAACATTACTACTACTACTCCCCTCTTCATCGTCTGTTCTGAGTTGACATTTTGGTGTTGCGTCCACGCTGCTCCGTTTCACGAATTATCAGCGGAGTTTCTCGCAATTATACAACACATACCAGCATACGACGACGAAACGGCAGATGATTAGTAGTCGATGCTTACGCATCATTTAGATAACTGCTGCAGAAGATTCTGCTCGTGTTTTTTTGTTAAACCTATCTGTTCTTGGTGCTTTTTTTAAGAAAGCCTCCATAGTTTCCGTGAACGTTTTCTACTCAATAGTAACCGTATTGAAATGCATGACGTCACACTAAGTTTCAAACAGAGGAAGCCGGACAAATTTGTCTTCCAGCCATCAAATACTACCCGGCAATAAAACAGTAAAACGAACGCCCATGTTAACAATAGCGGAACAAACGCGAGACGTCGGCTGAAGAAGCCGCTTCAGATGGAAGTTTCCACGACTGCATTGTACAGGTGTGTGCGATACACAGGGCTTCCCAGCTATCATGAGCCAAGATTTAGGAATATGCAAATGCCACGTGGTTAGACCGAAGCAAGGTAATGCTGTTTGTCACGTCTCAGAGATATTTTTCGCATTCAACCTAAATTTATTCGTCTTAATTAATTAACTTCTCATATATTTTTCTTCTCATATAATTAACTTCTCAAAATTATATTATATTAAAATATTATAACTGAAACAGAAACGCCACCAGAAAGCAGCACTACACCATTGTTGGCAGAAAAAAGCCAACACCGACAACAGATCAATTCACGCTTAAACATTCAGTCAAGCATAGACAAAATTGTAGAGGTAATCAGATTCATACTCGCTGTCGGAGAGGCACCAACTATTCGACAGCAAAACTAGCAAAATATCAACTCACACGCGCCGGTCCAGTGCCCCAGGTTAGGATCCGCGAAGCAGCAACCGTAGAAAACGAGGCGCAAGAAATAACGAGTTGATAATCGTCCATGCAGTGCTTTTATCTGCAACAATTTGCGAAATTGCGCAGAGTTTGCCCGCAGTCGCAGGCCTAATGACCGCGACGAATTGGTGCCTTATTACACTAAACACGCGCCAAAAAATTCCACACCTCTACAGCAGGCTTATTTCGGAGCGCATTTTCTCAGGGCCAACTCCAACTCCCCCTTTCGAACACATGTAAAATGCAGAAATGCATTTACATGTGTTAAATTTTAGTGACTCTGGCAAGCATCTTTAAATTTAGAGCCCGGAATCTCACTCAAATTCGAAATATATCGCAGTGCTGACTAATCCACCCTTTAGCATCTTAAACGGACACAATGTATGCTTTACACATTTCATTTATTTCATTTATTGAACCCTCAGGGCCAAAGGCATTAAACAGGGGAGTGGTTATAAAACAAAAATACTTAAATAGATACAATACATATTACAGAACAAGTATTATCATCCTCCTGTTATACAGTGTTAGCTAGAGCAGAACGAAAATGTTCGTTATCAATAATCGCGACGATATCTGCGGGGAGGCGGTTCCGTTCACGTGATGTACGAGGCAAGAAAGACTGAAATGCAGTTTTAGTGTTAAATGTTTCAATGCCAACTTTGTGACGATGATCAATGTGATTTGACATGTATCTGAAGGACGAAATGAGGGAATCGCGTAGCATGGGGTGACGATATTGTTTATGAAGAAGGCTCAAACTAATTGTCTGCCGGCGGGATGCTAAAAGCGGTAAAAAGATTAGCTTTCATGCTTAATAAACTTGCGGCACGGTTAAAGTTGAACAGGATAAAACGAGCAGCGTTATTTTGAACCATCTCAAGTAAAGTTATCAGATTTTCCTGATGCGGATCCCATATTGTAGCGGCATATTCCAGATTAGAACGTATTAGTGTTTTATAAAGCAAGAATTTCAAAGAAGTTGGAGTTTTAGAAAAGTTACGGCGCACCGAGCCCAACATGCGGTTAGCTTTGTTAGTAATGTACTCAATATGGCGCGCCCAGTTGAGTTAAGCAGAAATGTCAACACCCAGGTATTTATATGAAGTAATCGCTGTAATTGCTGTAAGTAACCGCTGTAATTACTGTAACATACACCACTAATATGCGAATAGGGCTTTTGCAAAGCTCTAAGAACATTCAAGAAATCAAAGTAAGACATAAATACGTATATCAAGTTTCTTCGCTTTAGATGGGCTATTAAGTGCGGTCTGTGGAATTGTGGTATCGCTTATACGTCCACTTCATAAGTTCTTCTGATTTTCAATATTATTTATTAAAAATATTGCCGTGTACATAACATATGTGGCTATGGCCGCCAATACATCTTTAGTCTTCTTTCATAATAGGCGAACCTCATCAAAGTTTTTACAGTCAGCGATTTCTCCGAGGAGTCGATGAGAGCAGAATGAGTGGATAAAAAGTCCAATCCAAGGATAACGTCGTGAGAGAAGTAGCCCATCAGAGCAAAGAGAACAGAAGTAGGGCGACCGGCTAGAATTAAACGCGCAGTACACATTCCAAGAACAACCAGCACTCCGCCATCTGCCACACGAAGAACTCGGGCAGCTGCTGCGGTGAGGACCTCTAAACGTCTACATAGTCTAGCACTCATCACAGACACGTGGGCTCCAGTGTCGACGAGTGCTTGGATAGGTACACCGTCTATTTTAACGTCTATTACACTTCTACTTGTGGGCCCAGACAGACGGTTTGCTGACGTAGTAGGCAATGCAGCACCACTTCCGACGGCTGTATTTCTTAGTTTTCCGAAACGCCACAGGGGACGAAAGGCGACGTGGCCGCGGCGAAGGGGAAGATGGGCGACGTGTTTGCGGCGAGCGAGGCCCGTGTCCGCGCGTCGATGGTGAGCGGCTGTACCACGTGTTCCTAGCACAGGTGTCGGAGCTGTTAGACTCGGCAGTGAGTAAAACTTTTCGGGGATTTCCATGAAAACGGCTTAGGTTGGTCGGCGTGCGAGGTGTTGAGGGCCACCAGTTGCGACAGTACTGGGCGACATGACCAATGCGGCGACAGGCGAAACATATCGGCTGGTCGTTGGCAGTTCTCCACTCAGTCGGGTTGGGACAAAATAGAGAGAAACGTCGTGGTGGAGTGAAAATAGTAAAAGGGCGTTCGTTAGCATGGGATAGGCGACAGCACACGCAGAATGTAAAGCAATGCTTTTAAGTTCCTGGCGAACAATAGTTGTGCGAGAGGAACTGAAAATGTGGTAGCATCAGGACTATGCGAACAGAAAGCTGCGGGCGCCACAGCATCCAGTTCACGTCTAACGATTCGCACCACGTCCTCTGATGGCGACGCATGCTGCTGTGCAGGCTGACCTTCACACGTCGGCGTTGCGGCCGTATAGGGAAGTGTGGCAAATGGTTGCATGACGCGTCGGTTTTTGGCCTGCTCGAATTGTCGGCACTCTTTAATGATTGCATCAACTATCGAGCAGCTTTTGCAGATGAGCATAATAAGCGCGTCGTCAGCGATGCCCTTAAACGTGTGTCGGACCTTCACAGCCTCTGTCATGTCGTCATCGGCCTTACGACAATGTGCCAGCACGTCCTGGATGTACGAAACATAGGACTCCGTGTTGGATTGCGCTCGGGAGGTGAGTTCCTGCTTTGCGGTAATTTTACGGCCGGCTGGTTTGCCAAACAACTCGGTCAATTTCTTTTTGCATTGGTCCCAGCTGGTTAGCTCCTCTTCGTGGTTTGCGTACCACACCTTTGCCGCGCCTCTTAGGTAGAACAACAGGTTAGCTAGCATAAGCGTAGGTTCCCATCTCTTGATTCCACTCACGCGTTCGTACATGGCCACCCACTCTTCAACGTCGGCCCCATCGGTCCAGTAGAAAGTTCCAGGATCCTTGGGTTGCACAACGACAACCGACGGTGACGTAGGAGGCGGCAACGACGTTCATCCCAAGTGCTCACCGTCATTCATGATGCGGACAGTGAGGCGACATGCACTGCGGAGCTCCGTTTCAGCTGTGGTAACCCGCACCTCCACTAATATGTTATGGGGATGTTGGGAGTATAGATAATTATGTTTACAACATATATACAAAATGAGTCTGAGTAGTTAAGATGGCTGAGTACCAACGACCCGCAGCAGCCAGCGTCTCACGATCTTCTTCTTCCTCTCTTCATTCATACTGCCGTAACATATATATATATATATATATATATATATATATATATATATATATATATATATATATATATATATATGTGTGTGTGTGTGTGTGTGTGTGTGTGTGTGTGTGTGGCGATTGTGGGGAGGACACCACGCTTCTTTCTGCACCGCTAAAGTCAACATAGAATAAGTCCTCAAGCATTTGCGTTTCACTATCTAATAAAGAGATAGACGACCTCGATATATGAAAGGCTTCTGCAAGTCTACGAGCTGTTGTATCTCTGTGCTTGACGATGAACTTAGTTCTATCATAGGAAGGCTTACAACCACATGCTTTACTATTTTCTCAAAGATAATTGCCAAAGTAATACTTTAAAATACTGTTGTGACGACGCGGGAGCTCGCTCACAGTTTCCAGTCTGCGCAAACTATACGCTTTTCCATTCGACGGTGGTGCTTCGTAAACGGCGCAAGGGACAAAAGGTTTTCGATGTTTTGGAGAGCAACTATCAGTAGCTATCCTTAGTGCATTCCTCTCAATCACAGCGAATGCCTTCATGTACTTACGCTATTGAGAGTTACGTCATATTATGGGTAATATACAGGGTGTCTCAACTATCATGCACTAAGATTGAAAAATAAGGAAGTCCCACGTAGCTGGACCGAACCAAAGAAAAGCTGTTTGCCATCGCTTGGAGACAGTCTATAGTTTTTAATTCCACAGAAATACAAAATCAGTCTGAAATAATTATTCAAGCTCTGAAATATTATAATTGGATGAAAAATGTAAATGAGAATCTTGTACAGCAAGATCAAAAACTCCCGAAGCAACATACCGTCGCTCAATACCTGCTACATAAACGTTTTTTTTTTCCGAGGATGAAAGAAGCATGTGAATACACGCAAAATTGTCGCGCGACTGGCCCCTTGAGGAACTTTCATATATTCGCGGGCTTCTTTCATGCCCGGATAATCACATTTGTCTAGCGCGTATTCAGGAAGAGAATGACGTATCTGCAGTTTTTCATGTTTCTCTGCAATTTTCTCATTGACACTTTTGATCCAATTATAATAACTGATAGGTTGATTATTCCATCAATTGTCCTCAGCCCATTTTAACTCCAGTGCAGGACGAAGGCCTCTCCCTCCGCCCTCCATTTACCCGTGTGCTCCACCAACCGACTGTAAGTAGCGCCTGCGAATTCCTTAATTTCATCACCCCACCTAGTCCTTTGGTGTTCTCGACTGCGTTTCCCTTCTATTGGCACCCATTCTGTAACCGTAACGGACCACTAGTTATCTAACCGAAATAATTAAGATGAATAATGTAATTCGGCGGAATGCAAAAAAATAACGCTTAGTATCTCCAAGCAACGGGAAACAAGGTTATCTTGGTTCGGTCCAGCTACGTGGCATTTGCTTGTTTCTAAACCTTGGTTCATGATAGTTAGGGCACCCTGTATATTGTCAGCTAAAGGACAATTGTTGGCTTCTTCACGAATACACATAGCGCGTCAACTAATAGGCATCGGTAGCTTCTACATAGGATAGCCTGACATCACAATTATATTGCTAAACATTATCCCAAAAGCACTCGGTTTGTTGAGAAAACTTCGTCCTTACTACGAACTGCAATGATCGTCGTACGTATAGATTTATGCGCCGCTTTAACGTTACTCTGTCTCTTCGCTAAACGAAAGTACTATGCACGCTTACAGTACGCATTCAAGATCCAGCGATCATTTGCTTTACTCTCTTAGACGTGCTCTGTTACGAGGACAAAAAATATTGTTCGTGAAAAACTCGGCGCTCCACCACAAAGTTATGCCGCACTTTCCGCTTCTTAAATTTAAGACGAAAGCTGTCAATTTTTCAAAGTGTCGAAAGGTGCACATGAAAAACAATTACTGTTTTTTGCGGAATGAACATTCTTGTAATGTAAACGTACTTTTAAAATGAAAGAAAGGAAATTATTCGCAGCGCTGAAAATCCGCAGCGACGGCATGTATACTTACTGTAGGTTTTGTGTGCCAGAAACTGGGATGTGCGTCTCGAATTCTACGTGTACAGACGATGCCTGCTCACAGAATATCGCAGCGAATGTAGATATTATCTAAGTAAGCCAGAAAAACCTTCGATTATTTCAAATGAATTGGTACTACGAGGGAACTTTGACATGCTGGTGATTTTACGTGACTACGGTGTAAGTGCGCACGAGGTTATTAAACACACACACACACAGGTATATATATATATATATATATATATATATATATATATATATATATATATATATATATATGTATATATATATATATATATATGAACTCCATTTTTGAAGGTAAAAGTTCAAGTCCCAAGTAATATATTCGAGATTCTCGCATCGCGATTCTGTTATTTTGATGTTATTAATGCAGCCGGTGTTATTATATATATATATATATATATATATATATATATATATATATATATATATATATATATATATATGACGCACATTCATTGGGAGGAAAAGTAAGGCGAGTGGAGGTCACATTAGGCGAATGAGAGAAACAAGTGAGGGTGGTGTATGTCATCTTCATGGTCTAACAGGAGTTGTAGTAATTTCAATGAAACAGACATACATTCACCTAGCAGACTTGGTATATATATTGTGATTCCGATAAAGAAGACAACGATGCTATTTCCTGCTACCCGTAAGAGAGCACGTCCAAAAACCTTGGTGTAGGGTGTTTGCAGGGCTCAACATCAGGGGTAGAGAAAAAGAGTAAAAGAATAGAGAAGTAAGGAGGAGAAGAAGGTAGGTTGCCGGAACGGTCAGAGGGGCTGCAGGAACATGTCATGGGAGGACACCACATGGAGTAAGCTCGCAGTCTCATGCCCTTCGCTAACGTGAGCCCCCCTCTCTCCTGAATTCGATTAGTTACGTCTTTCCATCTTATTTTTCTCACGGTCTCTGAAAATTTACAGTAACTTTCAAACAAAGAAACGGGCAAACATGCCTGTTGCTCATTGTTCTAGACGGAGGGGGGAGTTGCGGGATCAAAACTTCCCCGAAATTTTCTTACCAACCCCTTCGCTTCACCCTTTTCTCACGGAACATAATGGTTCAGGATGTGGACTTCGAAATAGCGACATGGTTGAAAAGGAAAGCTTGAAGCGGAAAGTAAGGCGAAGGCTAATGGCGAGGGTGTGTCATCGGGCGATACCCTCTCCCATGCACAGAACATTACGGCCCCGGTCATGGCGCGTCTTTACATAATTTTGGATCGTGTTAAAGATAACTGCATGAGAGGGAATCGGTGCTAAAAAATTCTATGCGCAGATAAAGATGGGACGAGCGTGTGCTAAAAACTTGGGAAGCATGGTTGCTCCCCACTAAGCATCGGTCTCGTCGAAGAGCTTCTCATTTCTGGTACTTGATCGAATCGTCAATCACACTGCGCGGAAGAAAGGCATCCCGAAAATAATGCCACTTGCTTGATGGGACACCCATATAAAGCATCCTCCTTTCTTCTTTTTCTTGCCCTTGTCTCTGACTTTCATTATGTTAATAAACTTGAGAAGAACTTGCTGCTAGGATAGTTTGTAATTGCTGTCAAGACTGAAAACAGGGCAAAAAAAACAAGAAAAAAAGTCCAACAGAACACTAATTTGTGCACTGCAAATTATATCAATGTCAGGAGTGCTCGGCCAGAGAAGCTAAGAAACGGCCACAACAAACATGTGGGAGGACATGTAGGAGAATCGCCTCGAAGTCCACACAACAACAGAAATATAGGAATGTTAGCTGCCGCCGCCCCGTTCAACAAACCAGTGAATGTTGATGAGTGTTTCAGTCAGTAGGAGAAAAGAATATTAAGAATGGGAATATAGTGATGCATACGAGGAGGAAGGGAGCATAAGAGGCCTCATGAATGAAGTTGGCGGATAATAACGGAAATAAGGAGAGTGACTCGTCACTGCCCGATCACTCAACACTTGATTGCCGTGGCTGAACTACTCCGTCGTAACACGTACTCCTTGGTGCGGAGAGCCCATTCTGACTAAACGTCTTGGACAATTTCAGAATACGTGGGTGTCAGGAGACACAACGCTTTCAAATATGACTGAGCTACTGGTCGTTATTTTACTGCGCACTACGGATGTCCTAATTTTCAGGCTTCTATACTGCAAGCAGCCCTGCTTCGGATTGTCTGCTTCATCGATTTCCAAGTGTTCTCAAATAACAATATGCATCGTGTGATCACTACAGTACCATGATCAGGAGTTACTTCCAAACTTGTCTTAAAGCTAGTCGAACAGCAGGTCACCGATATTGAGTAATGCTTGCATCATAGGATGCTCTAAAAGGTCTAGTGCAAAGCTTCGTTCCTGAACTTTTAAAGCTACCATAATATAGCATGCCCACAACGTCGAAAGCGCGATTCAGTGATAGGCGACTTGCAAAATAGTGCCCGCCCTCTACAGTACGTGGCCATGGCCGTAAAACTCACTAGAATATCTGGCTGTAGAACAATGGCGATCTACACTGCTACGTGGGATGCAACAAGTCTGGCCTGCAAACCAGACACACTATAGTGCCCTGTCTTGTTTTTGTTTGGCCCCGTTTTTAGCGCTGTTCGTTTTACCTAGTCATGTACACGCTAGGTTATCGACTGTATATCAATGCATAAATTCCAAGAGAGTGGATGGGGAAACGGCGCCGCTGTTGCTCAATTTGCAGAGCTTCGCACGCATAGTGTGAAGGTTGTGGGATCGTTCCACGCCACAGCAAGTTTTTGTTTCATCCACTTTTATTTCCGTTATTTGTCATTTCTTTAGTTAATTTGTAAAGCACAAGTAACTTCCCCTATGTTGTTCTTGGTGTGAGTGTTTCTTGGCTTCTCATGATATGACTAATAAAATTCGGGCCCCTCGATTACCCCCTTTCTTATTGTTCATTACATAACGAGGGTCTAGAATCGAGCAACATTGATACATTCTGGTTGCATGTGTGGGTGAGTTGGCCGGTTGCTTTCACCCAAAAAATATCACGTTCTTGCGAGGCCTGCGGCCGAAACGATGTTCCCCATCGAACGCCAAGTTTAGTGAGTGGTGGCACTGGCTAACAGTCCCAGGCTTCTACAAGGAGACAAAAATACCCAAGAAAGTGCATAGGGAAACTGCGCCATGGTAGCTCAATTGGTAGAGCATCTTAAGCGTATGCGAAGATTGTCGGATCATTGCCCACAAGCGGGGGGTTGTTTTTTATCCACTTTACTTTACATTACTTTATCGTTTCTTTATTTCATTTATTAAGCACAAGTAATTTCCCATTTGTTGTCCTTGGTGTCAGTGTTTGTTGGATTCCAATGATATAGTGTAGCATTAGATTACAAGAGTTTTGTTTTTGCCTTCGCACTGACAATGACGCCATCCATGTGAGAGCACGTGGCTATGAGTTGTATTACATAAGTTCACGTATGCCTTCGCATAAACTTAGTTGTGAGTTCAGCGCTGTCCTGAGTGTTCCTGCCTTCTTTCTTCGTCGTCTTGCGCTGGCCCTTCAAGAGTTTTCCAGATCTAGACCTAGTATGGCCCCTGTGTCTCGCGTAATACAGTCAATAATGTGATGCTTGATGAGCTCCATCGCGTCCTGCTTCGAGAGACCGGCCCTGAACCCTATCATGCTTTGCGGGTAAACGACTGCTCCTCCAGGTAGCGAGAAAGTCTCTTCAGGACTGCGTGTACAAACAGCTTCCCCACACTCGATGTGAGCGATATCGGGCGGTGGTTGTCGAAGCTGGGCGGCTTGCCTGGCTTGGGGATTAGGATGGTATTGGCCGGTTTTCACATTTATTGTACTTTACCACTGCTCCATGCTTGGTTATTGAAATCGGTCAGGTATTGGATGGACATATCGTCAAGGTCCCGCAAGGCTTTGTTTGTGATCTTGTACGCACCCGGAGGCAATCTGCCATTAAGTTCGTGGAGCAGCTTCCTGATCTCCTCAATCCGGAATTCTGCGTCGAGCTCAGGGTTCCTGCAGCCTTCGTACTCAGGTGAAAATGGTGTCGTGCCCGATGTGACCGACAAATACTGCTTGAAGAGTCTAGATAAAATTTCCTTGCCGGAAAATTAGGGCTTCTCTTCGTGTAGGGTGCGCGCCACTGTGCTGCGTTGGTTGGATTTAGAGCTGGTCTCGTCGAGGAGATGCTTTAGGAGATGTCTGGCTCCCTCGTTGCGCACCTGCCCGCCGATCAAATTACACACCTCATCTATTTGTTTTTTGGAGCGGGCTCTGCAGTGTTTCTCGATAGTTCTGTTGGTTTTAAAGATCTTTTTTCCGAGCCTGTGGTTCAGGCGTTGTCCCTTCCACCTTGCGAAGAGGAACTGCCTAGCATCCAACAGGTGAGCCAAACTATTCTACATTTTTTTCAGCTGGAGGCCGGTACAAGCCTCCCTGGTGGTAGCTTTGACCTCGTATCCAGCCTGTGCAACCGATTGTTCGTGGCTAGGCTTGTCCTCACGTCCTTCGCTCTTCCCTAATCTTGTGAAGCTTGTCCCAGTCTGCGTACTGAAACATGCGCTGTCTCTTCTCCGCGACGTGGAGGTGCGTGGCCAAAATATGATGGTTGCTACCAAAGTCTACATCGAGGTTCGTCCACCTGACCCCTGCGATGCTCCTGACAATGGCGAAACCCGGTGTCATGTCACAGCTGTACGATGTCCCGCATCTGTCGGGGAATGCCGGGTCCATAACGAGCATAAAGTTTAGGTTTATAGCCTCGCGCCAGAGGTTGGAAATGTTATATATGTAGCCCCAGGTCCAGGTATGGTACGGGGCGTTGAACTCACCCGCTATGATCAAAGGGAAGTCCCGCTTTAGTTGTATGGCGTTGATGATTAGGGCTTTGAAGCGTGATCTTAGGTATTTGGGACTGCTGTAGACATTTAGGATGTATATACTTTGGCTGTTCGCTGGGCTGGGGATAATTTCTATCAATATGTATCTGGCTTTACCTGCGGCCATCTTGAAGTCGTGAAAGATGTGGGTAAGCTTGTTGCTAATAAGTGCGCCGATCCTCCGTCCTTTCTCGTACTTTGTTGTGGGCCTGTAGCCGGCAGCGTGACATTAGAGCTTAGTGTTTCTTGGATGAGTATAACATGTGACTTCCCTACGTGTGAGCGAATATATTGTTTCAAGGGAGCCCTATTGGGAAGGAAACCCCTGCCGTTCCACTGAATGAGTTAGTTAGTGTGGCCATCGTATTGGTGTTGAGTTGCGGTGCTAGCCTTCGGACGCCGATCGCACTCACGCTGTGACCATTCGATATTGTTGCTGGGGGTGTAAGAGCTTTAGGTCCCAACACAGATGCCACGACGCTTTCTAAGAAGGATTCAATTTTGCTAATCCACTGATTATTGCGCTCATCCATGGAAGCCATGTTGCTTTGGAAGAGCGAGAAATTTTCAGTTACTTGCCTAATGCTGTCCCTGGGAGCGGAGTGCAACTCGCGAATATCTGATTTGGTCCTACCTGACCCTCTTTCTTACTCGTTAGTGATAGCCCACTTTGTAGCTAGCCTCTCCGCATCCCTCTGCTCAACTGTGGGGACTTGCATTGACTGAGGCGCATCCGGCTGTTCTCAGTCATGGCGGGTTGCCCTTAATCTCGACAATTTTTACCATGAGTCAAGGTATTGTGTTTATCATCTCGTTTTCGCGGTCAATTAGTGCTAGCCTGTCCTGTCCTCTATCATGCTCTTGTCGTGAGCCCCGTAAATTTTTCCGGCGTTCCTCGAACTGGGTGTGCCACTGACGTAAGTATAGTAGTAAGATAGTAGAATAAAGATAGTACTTTTATCGGCCCTATAAACTTGTAAACATTGGCTTACTAACTAAATTGACAAACATGGTGTCACGCGAGCACAGCCAAAGAGGGACACGTCACATTCGACGAGCGTGGACGCGCGCTCTCAAAAGGCTGGCGTGAGGAAGCGAGGCAGCAGCAGAGAGCGAGAGGCCATCATCCTGCCTATGGCTCCGACACAAACTGGGAAGCGGGAGCACAGCGCCCACGCAGCTACGAGCCATCAAAGACATCGGCGCACCTAAAATCCGTCCCGATAGCAGATCGCTTTGAAAATAAGGCATACGCGGTGGCCCGTGTGTGCGCCATACGCAACTGCTACCGGAGTAGAACGACCCCCTCCCGTCTCTCTCTTCTAGCCGATGCCTTGCGCGTGGCGAAAGACGGCTCGCTTCTTACCCGTTTTCTTCCCTTGCGCGTGCGAGTTTGAGCCGGTATCGATGGGGCTCACCTTCGAACGCTTTCATTTGCGCATGCAGCATGCTGTGCGCGGCGGCGATGGTATCACCCTTGGATTTTATAGCAAGATAAGGACTACGGCGACGTCGATGGCAAAAACGCGCCTTGTGTGTCCATATAATTTTTATCACAATACTAAGACAAGCTATATCTAATTATTTATTTGGTCGTTAAGGAACGCTTTTTTCTTTTTTGTATCTATACCCACCCAAAGTGAAAACCCGCCCGTCAGTCCATCGGTCACATAAGACGACCACTTCCAAGATAGCGGCCTCAGTAGCGAAGGAATTGACCTTCGTCCTGCTTCTCGCATGAACACGAACTAAGTGGCGAGAACGGAACGTACGCGAAGCCATCAGCACTCGGCGAACTCTGCCCCAATCGTAGATCACTTTCAGCATAGGGCCCACACGTGCTCAACGCGATCTAAGCGCCGTGCACACAGATAAACGAAGTTGTGTGCTGTGTTCTCGGACAGGAAACTTTAGGTGCTCTCTGTCCCCGTCGCAGATCGCCTTCGACAGCAGCCGTGATTGATTAGTGGCTGCGGTGTTGGTCTGCTAACCATGAGGTCACGGGATCGAATTCTGAGCATGGTGGTTGCGTTTCGATGGGGGGCGAAATGCGAAAGCACCAGTGGCTTGAAATTTAGCTGCGCGTTAAAGAACCCCAGGTGGCGCAAATTTCTGGAGGCTATGTCGTGCGTCATAATTAGATTGTGGTTTTGGCACGTAGAACCCCATAATTTATTTCTTTAAGATAGGGCTAACGCGGCCACGCCATACGTCGCTGCCACCGCAGTGTGGCTGATCAGGATTGGTAACGGTTCGATGTGGATGGATAAGGCGCTAAAGAGTGGTAACCGCTTATAATGATTGGAAGATCATCAGCGCAGCCGTTGCCACCACCAGCAATAGTTTGCGTCCGCTGTCATCAGCACTGCGCAGCAGTCCTAAGCAGTTCGTGTCACAGCAGCGCTGTCGTTTACACCGATCGGATCGAGTTTCACAACATTCCTAATTACATCGGGCTGCGTGGAGATGAGCAAGTGGCACAAGGGTTACGCATAACAAAGACAAGTCCCAAAGGGGTTTCTGCGGAAATCTTTTTCTTTGCTGCCTGCCGAGATGCAACACCCACAACGCCATTGGTCGTTCTACCGATCATGTCAGATCTCTGAGACGCATTTAACGAAACGCTAATGCTTGCTATCGCTTTCAATTATACGCTTTTGGACCAAACTGCTAATTTACGGAAAAAGTGAACTAACGCTCTAATCATATTTCCCTTAATTTTGCAAGAAGTGCAATTTCTTTTGTTGCAAGACGTCGTAATAAAACTAAAAATTCTGATTTTTTTAACCTGGAATGACACAACCGTAGCAAACGACGCAACACCCATTTTAAAGCGACGCTAAACCAAAACACTAAATCAATTTAGACGGATAATACGTTGGTTTGAAACTCTGTTGTCGGTAATTTCGAAATATAGATCGCGAATAAAAGAAATCTAGGTCAGTTTTTGAAGTTAGCGCCGAATTCCCAACGCCGGCACAGCACTGTGGCCTCACTGATGTCAAAGTAATTTTTCGTATTTAGGCCGCGTTAGCTCAGAGAAAGTTACCAAACTTAATATGGTTATTATTTGGCTCCTTTGCAACAGAATGCGGTCTAGGTATACCGCTAGAGAATGAACAAGGGCCTAAATGACACTGTGAAAATTAATAACGTCCGAGCTATCTTGTGCATGAACTTCACGGAGGCGTAGCTACAGGTCTTACTGCGCTTTTTCTGGCTTCACCAAGCGTCGTATCGTGGTAAAAGTGGTGCTTTTGACATTGTAGAAGAGCAGTTTCCTGATACGGAAGAGGCCATTGTTCTGTTTATTGCCCCTTTTTTGCTGGCCAAAACGAGCCTGCATGAAATACCTGACAGGCATTAATCACTCTCCGCTCGACCTTAGGCAAGGACAAATGTGCTGAAGCACAACTTTCACAACTGCGACTAATTACCAATACAGTTACATAACAAACCAGCGCGTACAACATTGAGTTTGTATTGGCCTAGAGCATACAAACTCTGTAGATTGCCGGTAGCTGGTCAATAAGGACCTGATGTATCAAGAAGAGAAATAGCGCAGGCGAAAAACTAAACTTGTTAGGTGACTAACTCACAACTTCTTTGTGTGTTGAGTGTCGAAAAAAAGAACCACAAAGAACAATTTTGCAGCCACTAATGTTACAGGTTGCAAGGATGCACGCAAATTATCTTTCTTCGCATCGATCAAGTTCAGCCAGACTGGCAGTAGTAGTGGTAAACAAACTTACTTTGGTCCTCAGGAACTTGTTAGGGGCCTGCTACGTAGGTTCTTACCGCCCGTTAGCTAGTCCCATGTCGGAAGGTTCATGGGCCTTCTGGGCAGCTGGAGCTAAACGTCTTGCCTGGGTTACTTGATGGCCTTCGTCCAGTCTTCTTCTTGCTTAAAATCCTGTAACACAGGGCCCTGCCAGAGCATGCGACTTAATTAGCTAAATTCATTGCTACATTCTGAGCAGAGTGGATAAATGTCGGGGTCCAGCATGTACAGAAAGCCGCGAGAGTGGTAGGACCCCTACTGGAGAATGCAGAGCGTGCTAGCCTGTGATCTGTATAGCCTATGGCGGGGGAAGGGAAATTTCTACCTATTCCGTCTGTAATGAGATGTCATTTCGTGAAAAGTAACTGGAGGATAACTGTGGCCGAGATCTCCCGTACTCACCTGAGACACGTTCCCGGCGCGGCGTAGTTCTAACGACTTGAGTTTTTCTGTGCTTGCCGCGATTGGCCCGCCGAGCACCCTTTTTACACTTTCGCGCATAAACGTGTCTAATTTATCGCTTTGCATTTTGGTACAATTGAGGGCGGCGACAATAAAATGACGTGGCTCATGAGGAAAGCATGGTGAGCCCTCAGGAGTATATCCTCGCATATGCCGCCTTACTTGTTGGCCACTCTCATAATTAATCTCACGATGTTTGCGTTTTCGTGTTGGTACGGGCTATGGTCATAGCAATGCAGATCTTTGAGTCTAATGAAAGGCCTAGGATCTTGATAGAGTCTACTTCTTTGTTTTTATATGTGTTTGATCGTCTACCGCAGACGAGCAGGTTTCGGCCTCGCCAAATGCAATACCGTCGCAGTCATGCACGCCATCTGTAGAGCGAGTGGACTATCGCAGCAGGACTTCAATGACAAAGTACGTATGCAAGTACAGACAATTGAAAATTTAAACATCACAAGTACTGCCAACAAGGAAGGCGCCAGGATGCTGGTCAGCGTCAACAGAATGTAGCTCGGAGGCACATAACACAATGTCAAAGGCAACAACCGAATCCCGGAAGACATCTCCCGAGGCGTCATCAGTGGCCTCATACCAGGAATAAGCATTGCAGAACTCAAGGCAGGAATCCGAACACCGGCTAAATACACCGCTCTTGACGCCTGAATGATGGGTAAATCGACCATGCAGTCGTATTCTCCGAAGGACCGCTCGTTCACTACTGCATCATCTTCCACCGCGTAGACTTACGCTGCAGGCCATATCGCGAGTCAATGCAGTACTGCCGCCCCTGTGCCCCCCCCCCCCCTAACACGGGACACCGCCAAAATATCTGCCCGAAACTTATCCCAGATTTCTATTAAAAATGCGGCAAGACTGGACCGCCACAAACAACACCACGATTACAAACCGACCTGCAAGCTCTGGGAAGAAGCGCACGAAACTGTAAGAGTGCAAGAAGAGACAGAAGCCAAGCCTTCCACCCTACAATATAAGGAAACAGTGCCTCAACAGACTAGAAGAAAGAGGCAACCACTGAAGCTCCAGTACTGGTGATGGTGACAACTTTATTGCACACAGGGGAGTTGCGGACACGCAGGTCCTTGGGCCCCCGCACGGCCCCACTGCACTCAAACGTTCATGTCCCGGAGGCTCATGACGCTGGCAGGCCGGCCTGTGGCGATGGCTTGCTTGGCCGGGTCCTCGTAGCGCAGTAGGGTCTCCCAAGCCTCCCAAGTAGTAAGGTGCTCCAGGCCCCGCGGGGGAGGATCCGACGGGCAGAGGAAAAGGATGTGATCGAGAGTGGCTTTGGCGTGGTGGCAAAGGGTACAGGAGGGGTCGGTGTGGATGTGGTGATAGCGCGAGCGTATATAAGGGGAGGGTAAGGTGCGTGCTTGGAGCCGCCTCCAAAGTGTCTGGTGATAATTGCTGAGGGAGGGATGGGGTGGGGGGTAGAGTCGGCGCTCGGCTTTGCAGGCTTGCGTCAGTTCACTGAATGAATGCATGCGCTCCCGTGAGAACCCTGCATCGGAGGCCGCCGGTGCCCGGTTGAGAGAACCTCGGGCTAAGGCGTTGGCAGTCTCGTTTCTAGGATTCCCAGAGGGGGCAGGCACCCATATGAGATCCATGTGGCGGGGCGGGTGTGCAGCGAGAAAGTTCAGTATGCGAAATGCAGGGACGTGAACTCTCCCGCGAGCAAAATTTAGTATCGCAGTTTTATAGCCCGATAATATATACCGGGCCTCCGTGCGCGTAATAGCTAGGGCAATGGCGGCCTCTTCAGCCTCCTCCGAAGTGGCAGTTGGGGATATGTGAAGGGTGGTAATCGGTTGTAGGGAGGGGTTCGTGATGGCAACAACCGCGTCCTCACCTGTGCATGCGGCATCCACCCAGACAGCATCCGTTTCCGTGCCATAGTGTTTGTGGAGCGCCCGTGCGCGAGCTCTGCGGCGGGGTTCGTGGTAGGTGGGGCGCATGTTTTTAGGGAGAGGTTTAATAAGAAGTTCGCGGTGAATGTGGTGGGGGACCTGGAGCTGTGTGGGATCCCTGGCTGGTATCCTGATACCGAGTGTGTGTAGAATGTGTCTGTCGGTGGTGGTTCTCGCGAGACGTATGTATTGTGTCTGTCGGTGGGCCTCAATAAGCTCACCTATCGTGTTATGTAGGCCTAGCTGGAGGAGTTTTTCGGTGGAGGTATTTAGGGGTAGGTGTAGTGCTGCCTTAAATGCTGTTCGGATCATGGCATCCAGGGTGGAGATTTCTCTGCCCTGGAGTTTAAGGTAGGGGAGCGTGAAGAGAAAGCGGCTGAGGATGAAGGCATGAATGAGACGACATAGGTCATGCTCCTTCATACCCCGGTGGTGTGCAGAAACTTGGCGGATTAGGTGCGATATCGACACCGCCGTCCGCTTGAGTTTGCGGATGGTGAGAGTGTTTTTCCAGTTATTTTGGATGTGGAGGCCCAGTACCCGAAGAGTGTGGACCTCAGGGATGTACCGGTTTTCCAGTGTCACGGTTATAGGGGTGGTAGGGCAGTTTTGGGTTGTGGGGCGGAGTATGAGGAGCTCCGACTTCTCCGGAGAGCATGAGAGTCCGATACTCCGCGCATGTGCTTGGGTGAGGGTAGCTGCCGACTGCAGAGTATTCTATATGTCTCCATCACTGCCATGGGTAGGTCCATAGAGTGATATCATCAGCATAGAGTGGTGTGCCGAAGGTGAGGGATGGCTTGTAGTTTGCGGGCAAGGGGAATGAGAGTGACATTGAAGAAAAAAGGGAGAGGGCGGATCCTTGGGGGGTGCCTATCCCACTAAGGGTGCATGGGCGGGATGTGTGGGGACCGAAGTGTATTTCGGCTGTGCGGTTCGTAAGGAATGCTTGAATATAGGTGTACATACGTTCACCTATGTTCAAGGGGGAGAGCGCCGTCATTATCGCTCGATGGTCTAGGTGATCAAAGGCCTTGAAGAGATCTAAGGCGAGGACGGCTTTTGTGTGGCCCGGTATGAGGGGGTCGAAAATATCCTGTGTGAGCTGGAGCATGGCGCCCTGTGCCGACAGGTGGGGACGGAAGCCCACCATGTTTTGCGGGTAGAGGTCTTGCTCCGCCATGTGTTGGGTGAGTCGGGCGAGTCCACATGCTCCAAAAGCTTGCTCAGGCACGAGGTTAGGGAGATGGGGCGAAGATTTGCAGGTGTAAGGGGTTTGTGGGGCTTGGGTATCAATAAGATTTTGGCGTGACGCCAGGATTGCGGGAGGGTGCCCTCCTGCCAGCATGTGTTGAAGTACCCCGTGAGCTGGGCAATCGACTGATCGTCCAAATTGAGGAGAATGCTATTGGAGAAACGGTCAACTCCTGGAGTGGAGCTAGAGTGGAGAGTTAGGAGGGCCGCTCTGACTTCTGCTTCCCTAATCTCCGCGTCGAGATTGGCATTTGGGGTGCCTGCATAGGCAGAGGGTTTGAGGTACCGGGAGTTGTATGTGTGTTCCTATGTATGTCGATGAGTGCATCGGGAGAAAGGTCAGTCTTGTGTATAATGCGTGTGACGTGTTGTTGTGTGGCTGTTTTAGATTGCGTGGGGTCAATTAACTGACGGAGGAGTTGCCAACTGCGCTTGGAGGACAGATTGCCAGCCATACTATCGCAAATCTGTCCCCAGTTGGATCGGCAGAGCTCCTCAGAGTGCTCAGTAATTTTTGTTTGCAGTGCGGCTAGCCGCTTTTTAAGGGTCCGGTTGAGCTTTTGCCCTTTCCAGCGCTCTAGGATGCTACGGTGGGCCTCCCATAGGTGCGCAAGGTGAGTGTCGAGGGTGGGTGTATGTGGTGTGGTGTCAATGGTTGGAGTGTGTGCGGAGACATCGTTCATGAGTGATGCCACCCACTGGTCGATGTCTGTAATGGGAGCGTCAGGAAGGGCCGCCCGTACGGCGCGGACTGCATTCCAGTTGGTGAGTTTGTGTGTTAGGTGAAGCGTCGTTCTTTGTTTGTAGCGTACTGTAACGTAGAGGATGTAATGATCGCTCCCTAATCTGTGATGTGTTGTATTCCACGTAATACCCGCAAGGTTGCGGCTCAGTGCCAAGTCCGAGCTGGTGTGCGCGCTGACACTGTTGCCGATTCTCGCGGGGGTGTTAAAGTTGTGTATTGTGAGGCGGAGCTCTTGTACCAAGGACCAGAGTCGTCGTCCTCGTCCCGTGGTGGTGCGGTAGCCCCAGTCAGTATGCTGACTGTTGAAGTCCCCTCCGATTATGAATGGATGCTTGTCTGCAATACGATGGATATCTCGCAGTAGCGTTTCCAATGAAGCCATCAGATGAGACGGTGGGTGGTCTATCTTTGCAATAAAAATAGATGGTGTGGAGTGTGTGTGTTGTATGATTTCTGTGATCACGCAGAGCGTCTCGGAGGTGATCTGATGCGTTTGGTGTGTAATGGAGCGATGTATGAGTGTGGAAGCCCTGGGTGTACTCGTTGCGTCCGAGTGAGCGGATGTGTAGCTGGGAAGTGTGGCAGGGGCATGTGTGTCCTGAAGGAGAAGGATGTGGGGCGTGGGAAGTGTGGGGAAGAGGAGTTGGAGGGGTGCGCGCTTGCCCCGGAAGCGGCGGCAGTTCCATTGCAGAATTGATAAGGAATTAGGTGGTAGCCCCGCCATACTGTAGCTTGGGTGGGGTGAGTATAGGTAGGTTGGGTAGGGAGTTCTGTGGGGTAGGTGGGCGGGATTGACAGGGGCGATTGGGGAGCTGCAGCTAGGGAAGGGCCTGCTCGATTGTTTGGAGGCGGGTGTCGTACCGTGCAAGGCTCATCTCAAGGGTGTGCACCATGCACGTAAATGCCGCTTCAATTTGTTGTTCAAAGCGTTGAGACAGGTGGTCTAGAAGCTGATTGAATTTTGCCTCTAGACGCGCGTCCATTTCGGCGAGTTTAGCGTCCATGCGGGCCTCTAGAGTTTGAAGGTCGGTCTGGGTGATGGGTGGGTGCTCTGTTGTGCATTTTTTTCTTGGGTGGGGGTGAGGTGGGGGGTTTGGCAGTCGGATTGTTCCATGTTCTCAGTGGGTGTTTGAGGTAGCGGCGTGGGTTGGGTGGAAGGGACGATTGGCGGAAGCGGTAGAGGGGTAAAGTTGGGAGTTTTGATGAGAGAGGTAAGACGACTCACCTCCTCTCGCAGGGCCTGGAGCTCCCGGTCACGGGGGTCCACCTGTGTGGGTGGGGGGATTGACGGCTTGCTGGGAGCGTTCAGTGTTTTGCCTGCTACTCTGTTCGCCCAGGAAAGCTGTGGAGACTGTTGGTCCTGGCGGTGACGAGACGATGAGCGAGACGTGCTGGAGCGGTCCGCGTCTCGCTCCGGTGTGCGGAAGATGTGCTGTTGTCGTGACGCGGGCGGTGAGCGGCGTCCCCTCGCTTTGCAGCCTTTAGTACCGGTCATGTGGGCGCCTCCACAGAGTATGCAGGCTGGGGTGAATGTCGGGGTGTCCTCTCGGGGGTGCGGGATACCGCATCTGGAACAGTTGTGCGTACGCTGAAGGGTACACACATTCGCGCGATGCCCTGGTTTTCTACAATTTGTGCAAGCGTCCAGGTGTCCTCTGTATAAACTGCAGCTGTGTATTCCGCCTCCGTAGGAGATGGTTCGGGGCACCGGACCCGTCCGCAAGGTGATAAGGATCGAACGAGTCCTTCCCATGCGGCGTGCATCAATGATGGGGACGCTAGGGTTGCCCATGACGAGGTCGTCCAGAATCTGTGCTGGGGTTTCTTCCCAGTGGGCGTTAGTGATCACTCCTCTTACTGCACCATCTGCGGGGCGATGTAGGCAGTGACGGCGTAGACTTGGCTTTGAATGGAGAGTTGTTGGATGGCGACCAGGCGTAGCGCGTCGGCTTTATGCGGGGTACTCACGGTGCAGGTATTGTTGAGGGGGTGGATAATCAAGCTGGTGGTGTCTGGTGCTTTGAGGTCCTTGACTGCAGCTAGCAGGGCCAGGCGAAGCTGGCGCGGTTGAAGGTCGGTCAAGGTAAGTCCCCTGGTTGAACGAAACACTATCTTGTAGGCATCCTCAGGCAAACGCGGCTAGCGTTGCGACCTTTGCGCCGCGAGACGCATTGCGCGCAGCTGGGACGCTTGGTGTACGGAATCTTCAGGTCGCGAGCCGCTGTCAGCGTTCGCCTGGTCCTGGATTTTCGGTGCTCCTTTCTGACGGGTGGGTAGGCTCAGGATATGATTCCAGTCCCTGGGATCAAAGTTCTTTGCGTCGATGGTCTCTCCGATCACTTGGGCCTCAATACTGTCGACGTCGGGGAGGTCGAAGCGGCTTAGGCTTAGCGCACGGTGGCTCGAGGCCTAGTGTGGCAGCTGATCGGCAAAAGGCGGTTTTCGGCCCGTGGGCCCGCTTAGGGGGCACCGACGGCCACCAAATTTGAACGGATGGTAGCGCTCACCTTTGCGAGCGGTGTAGTGAAGAGATGGGCACTGCGTGGATGGAAATTCGAACAAAATCGCCGTGTTTGTACAGAGCCGATGCGAAGCGCGTTCGCACTCGCTGGCCCCCTGGCGGTCCTCCCCAGTAGTGAAGAGTTCCCGGAGCAGGGCACATCGGCTACCAGCTCGCGCAGTGTCAGTGGAGGCAGCTCCCCCTGGCGCAGCAGCTCCACGCCAATACTGCGACATGCCTCGCGCTCGCGTTCCCGCTCTCCCTGCCCCTCATTCAGGCGCGCGAGCTACGCCGACGCGCCAAGCGGCTCGAGCGACTCTAGTGGCACCAGCAACTTTGATGCAACGGCCGAAGCCGAAGTCATAGGGGTCCGTGAGAAAAAGCACCACAACCAGTAGAGCAGACCGCAGAATCAGCATAGCCAATTGCAAAGCCAGCAAAACTTCATACACAAGCTCCTCCGCAGTCAATAGAAACAGCAAAACCTCACCGATAAACTGCTTAAAAATGCAAGAAATAACAATAAATCACACACCACCTGCATCAAAAATGCCAGGTGCTCGAAAACATAAACAGAAAGTTGGCAACGACGCTGACGAAAGCGGACGTTGAAGCCACAGTGGATGCAAGGTGCCTCATATTTCAAGAGGCCTTTATGGAGAACATTCACGCCACATTGAAAAGAATCGTCCAATCAGCAATCGAAAAATAGCCGCAGCACTCGAAAACAAGATCGCCCAGTTAAACGACAAAATTGATGGGATCGCACCCCAGTTCAACAATTTTATAACGCACCTAAAGAACAACTACATGTCCAAGGCACAGCTCGATTATTCGTGCCACACGGCATGGAACATGGAAGCAGGCGCGGGCGAACAGCCGCAGCGACTCTCACTCCGTATTGCCCACTCGCCGTGGCCTACGGTAATTCGAATCCATCGACGACACGACCCCTAACCACAAGACAAAGCACCATTATTTAGCTATACGCATATGGCAATGAAGCTCTCGATCATACCATCGTCGACACGACAATCTGCTGGAATTCGTCAAGCTGAATCCAGCCGACGTCCTAGCACTACAGGATACCAACGCGCAGATCGTCCGACTGCAAGGATACATCACATTGCACAAGCCGACGCACTGCCATACTGGTCAAGAAAACTCTCACAGCCCAAAAACACGAAGTAGAGAATACCCAGAGAGAACACACCTTAATAGAGGTTTTACACGAACGAAAGACGCAGCAAAGTCCATTTGTGGCTAGCCTGTACAGCTCCTCTCGCGACCAGCTACCGCAGTTCGATGACTTTGTAGGAGAGAGCCGGTAATCCACGAATGGACACCGACTCGTCATAGTTGGGGACTTCAACGCCTCGCACATGGCATGGGTCTATCGTAACCCTACAAGGAAGGGTGGTAGAGTGCACGAAGCCGGCCAGCATCAAATACTCACCCTCTGGAATGATCCTCTCCAGACCACGAAAATTGGAAACAGCGTCTCCAGGAACACAAACCCCGATTTTACATTTACCGCGGACGCATTCTGCGAAGAGTGGAGTCGACTCCAGGAAACTTTAGGTAGCGATCACCATATCCTCCCCTTAGATGTTGCACACACCAGCAGAGAGACCAAGACTGGAATTTCGTGGCTTGCCGAATGGAAATCCTTTAGGGACACATTAGATTCCGGAGCAAGCATAATTGGCATCGACGAGTGGCTCAAGAATGTATTACAGACAGTAGAACGTCACACCAAGGCCATACAAATCGATGCCGCTTTACCCGCAGTCAATGCGCGCCTCCTCCATCACTGGGAGTCTGGAATTGGCTTTTTGAAGAGATGGAAGTGAAAAAAACTTAAAGGAAAGCTAAAAACATGCATCGATCTCCTTACCAAGCAGGTCCAAGACTACGCGGACCACCTCGTCAGACAGAACTAGCATGCTTTCTGTGGCAAGCTACAGGGAACTCTGAGCATGAAGAGGACCTGGCAGCTCCTAGGCGCACTCCTGGCCACTGTACCGACCAAAACGAAACAGAAGCAACATCTTCACAATCTTACCCGCAACCGCGCAGGATCAAAGGAACACGTCCTTCGAGAACTAAAAAAATACTATGCGGAGGCACACCCTCTCCCGAATACGTTGGGAAACGGAATCCAGAACTCGGCTGACCGTTCACGCAGGCCGAACTCCACGTGGCCCTGTCCAAGGCCACTAGACATACCAGAACGGGTAAAGACCACATCATTAAGAAACACCTGCGCAACTTACCGTAGTAGGCCACCGAGGCTATTCCCTGTTACTGCAGCGCGTGCTGGGAGAAAGGAGAACTGCCTGCTGTATTGAAGTACTCGGAGATCACCATGATCCCCAAGCCCAACAAACCTCTCAGCTTGGAGAACCTACGTCCGATCTCCCGCATCTCGTGCGCGGGAAAGCTTTTCGAACACATCGTGGACGACCGCATTACTCAGAACCTGGAAGACAACCGCCACGTACCGGACACCATGATCGGCCTGCAGGACGTACTCTTACACAACTAAAAGAAGACCTCCTAGATCAACTAAACATTCTGAGCAACTACTCCACAGTGGCAGTCGACGTCAAGGGAGCCTTTGATAACATTAGCCACCACGCGATCCTCAACACACTCGAAGGCACCGGCGGTGGCACTGGGACTTACGCGTACGTCAGAAACTTTCTGATGGACCACTCGGCTACAGTCAGGATCTGCAACATCCGCAGCGAAAGCTTCCTACTTCCAAACAGAGGCATCCCGCAACGGTCAATCATATCACTCCTACTCTATAACGTAACTATGTCCAAAACTGAGGCTTCCGCGGTGACGCCGAGACGTATGAGCACCTCGTCGTGAAAGCAAGAACGAGAGGCCGGCCACCCTGCTGCGAAGAGCCCGACCCCAGCGTGAGTGTCCACGGGACAACAGTCCGGAAATTCGACACTTTACGAATACTTGCACTCCACATCGATAAGGACGGATCGGGAGCTGCCAGCCTACCGAGACTACAACGCATCCTTTCGCAACTCACACCTCGTCAACAGGATCTCAAGTCAAAGGAGCAGGCTCAAGTAGCAAGACACGCTAAGAATAATACTAGCACTGGTTACCAGCCAGAGACCTGTGGTCAAGGCACCCAAACTCCTCGAGACCATACCATATGTGCGTTACGAGATGTCTGCTGAAGACGTCACGCTCTCGACCAGAGCTACGAACAGTATAAGGCAAGAAAGCAGCTTACAGGAAGCCGTAGACACAATCGAAAGCTATCTCTAAAACTGCGGTGTGCGCTTCGTCCCCGAGAAGTCTCAGCAGCTCGTCTTGAAAGCAAGAACGAGAGGTCAGCCACCCAGCTACGAAGAGCCCGACCCTAGCGTAACCCTGAACGGTATATAAAAATAGTGAAATTCGACCCTATACAAATATTTAAATCCAGATCTACAAGGACGGATTATGATTTAGCCTATGCTTATGCTATACCTGTGTCTTGTGTAGTTATATAAATATCTATCTATCTATCTATCTATCTATCTATCTATCTATCTATCTATCTATCTATCTATCTATCTATCTATCTATCTATCTATCTATCTATCTATCTATCTATCTATCTATCTATCTATCTATCTATCTATCTATCTATCTATCTATCTATCTATCTATCTATCTATCTATCTATCTATCTATCTATCTATCTATCTATCTATCTATCTATCTATCTATCTATCTATCTATCTATCTATCTATCTATCTATCTATCTATCTATCTATCTATCTATCTATCTATCTATCTATCTATCTATCTATCTATCTATCTATCTATCTATCTATCTATCTATCTATCTATCTATCTATCTATCTATCTATCTATCTATCTATCTATCTATCTATCTATCTATCTATCTATCTATCTATCTATCTATCTATCTATCTATCTATCTATCTATCTATCTATGTGACATGTGTAACTAAAAGAGGACAGGTAATCTTCGTAATGGATTATGATACGGAAGTTAGTCACAAGAAACTTCTCACCTTCCGCTTTGCGGAGTCTCCAAATGTGACGCCGATTGACTTTGGAAATGTTCCTCGTATATACATCAGATTCTACAAGTCAGTTTGGAAGATACAAAGCAAGGAGTCCCCTGTGACTTAGTAAAAGCGGATGTTCCTTTTTCTTAAGCCAAGATATTTGTGACCCGCCGTGGTTGCTCAGTGGCTATGGTGTTGGGCTGCTGAGCACGAGGTCGCGGGATCGAATCCCGGCCACGGCGGCCGCATTTTGATGGGGGCGAAATGCGAAAACACCCGTGTGCTTAGATTTAGGTGCACGTTAAAGAACCCCAGGTGGTCAAAATTTCCGGAGTCCTCCACTACGGCGTGCCTCATAATCAGAAAGTGGTTTTGGCACGTAAAACCCCAAATATTATTATTATTATATAAGATATTTGTGCGTATTAAAAAGCGCATTGCGTCACGTCCGTACTCCGACATGACATTGAGG
The DNA here is from genome assembly GCF_050947875.1 of Dermacentor variabilis. NCBI lineage: Eukaryota > Metazoa > Arthropoda > Arachnida > Ixodida > Ixodidae > Dermacentor > Dermacentor variabilis. Next base: position 131,325,725 of record NC_134574.1, read on the forward strand.
TTCTCTGAAAGCGATATGAACGTGAATTTGTGGCCACAGTCCAGTAACTAGACGCCCGTGTGGAGTGTACAACAATGATGGAGTGTGACGTGTATTCTACTAAAACGGCTTTTGTGAACTACTTTGTTCTTGTGTGCTAGCTAGAGCAAAATAGATCATTGCACGAAACACTAATGTGACATGCGTGGAAAACATTGTTCAACTTCCAATACTACCTGACCCAGCGTATTTCCTGCGTATTTTGGAACAGTATATAAGGTGTATACAGCGACGACGACGTTTAGACAATTAGCGAATACATCTCGCCTGTATATACTTCTCCATAATGACCATAACTACACGTTTCCACGTGACTGCGCACAAATACAAAAAAATCTGATTTTCAATGGTTATTTTGTGTATTAGTATGTGCTCGACAACATATTCGCTTACCGCACATTTAAGACGTTCGGCAATGCAGATTTCTCCAGAACCACATACGCAGTTTTTATACATGGCCACTGATCCCATGTGACCTTAATATACAAGACACCTAAGGGATTCTTAAATTCTATTTTCTATAGGACGCCTGCAGCTCTGTCTTTGCATAGTTGCAAAATAAATGTACTCTTTGTCGGAAACAAATGATATAGAGAGAAACCAGACTTTGACGCAAACAGAGGTGCAAAGGTTTATTGTTTCTAGACAAAAGCGTTTAATGGATTTCATAAGCGCCCTAGAAAAAGTTGAAAGTTCATTGTATTGATTGGAAAGTGCTGTCAAAATCACCACTATTGGCCACGACTTTGTAGTTCTGAAAAAAAGGAAATATAGTTCGCCTTAGTAAAAGAAAAATAAAGAACAGAATAACGTGCGGATGCTAACGACGCTGCGTTCAATTCCTTGGGCACTTGTTGCAGAGACGTCATTATTTACGCGACGAATACTGTCATATTTTGCACTATACTTTGGCTCTCACCGTTTTGTGGCACCGTCTAAAGAAACATCAGAACTCAGGTGCAGGCATTTCATTGCGAACAGCATTCCTTGCCTATTTCATCTATCTATCTATCTATCTATCTATCTATCTATCTATCTATCTATCTATCTATCTATCTATCTATCTATCTATCTATATCTATCTATATCTATCTATCTATCTATCTATCTATCTATCTATCTATCTATCTATCTATCTATCTATCTATCTATCTATCTATCTATCTATCTATCTATCTATCTATCTATCTATCTATCTATCTATCTATCTATGCCTGTCTCTGTCAGTCTGCCCTCTTATGCCTACCCAGTAGTTGTCTTCATGCTTGGGCACCTAGGTGGGTGCTCCTTGCCTTGAACTCGTGCTAGTCCTTCCAGTGCCGTGAATCCAGCTTCTTGATTTCTTACTGTCGTCGTGGCGTCGTCGTCATGCCTTCGACACCAACCAGTGACCTAATTGTCTAATGGTCTAATTGTTTTCGCTACCAGGTGAGGTTTCGTGGTCGTAATGTCGTCGTGGTGGTCGCATCTCCGTCATTTCAGCTTTATCATCGGGCGCTCGCTACGTCGTCGTTGTTAGGCCATCATCAGCATAAAATTGCCATGCATTCTTTGTTACATCTTCATAAGGATGTCGTCGTGGTCATTCAATGATGGCCATACCAGATTCGTGATCTGTCTGTCGTCATGCTGACGTCGTCACATCTAATGCGATCTAGCAAGGGAGAAAGGGAAAAAGAGGCAGGTGGGGAGCTTAACCAGAGGTGAGTTTCCAGTTTGTTATCGTGCACTGGGGTGGGGTCATATAGTGGTTGTAAAATCGCCAAGGAGCGAAAGGAAGAAAAGGAACAAGAAAAAAATGCTGGTAAGGGAAAAGGTGTTGCAATAACAGGCGTTCATACAGGCCGCTTGATCTGATAAAGCGCTGTAGCACTTGCATTACCTTATGATGCGATGTCAAGGCGCGTCAATGTTTCATAATTCGTTCTTCTGCCAGAGGTGGTCGTAAATGTGGTTTATCATGACGGAATGCGATTGTCTTCGCACACTGTACTATGGGCACTGGCAAAGAACATGACGAATCGTTTTTGAGTCGCGGCAGTCGCCAAACCCTGCGATATCGGCCATCCCTACTCCGATCTAGCGGTCCAAGTTGTCCATAGCCTGGGGCACTACGTATGTGTTCGGTATGGTGATGACGTCATGATCGTTGCATCGCCCTCATTACAACTATGTTATCCAACTCTTGTCAAGCCGTCGCTGTTATACCACCTTCATCTTTCTGTCGATGTCAAAGTCTTCATCGTATCGCAAGTATACTGTCGTCATTCAATCGTGATATGCCATAAATCGCTATATGCATAAGACAGTCGTTGTCAGGCGTGAATTTTCAGATCCTGCTCGTAATGACTTCGTAGTCATGCCATAATCACCCTGGCTCCTTCATCTGAGTGTCGTCATGCCATCGTCACTACGCCATCATCATCGTAAAGGTTTCCTGATACACTCATCATCGCGCTATTGTCACCATTCGCTCGACGGCATCCCGTTGTCGTCATGCCGTGGTCACACTATCACCGTCCCTGCATCAATGCCGTACAGTCGTCGTCAAGCATTTGTAATCGCACACTCCTCGAGATGCCGTCGTTGGGATGTCGTCATCACTTCAACTTTGACATTCGGCTCTCGTCATACCGTTGTCCTGATGCCATCGTCGTCAACCAGTCGTTCCACCATCTTCATTACTGTAGTATTGTCATCCCATTGTCATTTGCCGTCGTCGTCATACCACATTCGCTAACCATCAAAGTCATTCCTTGTTTACTATTCTATCGTAGTCGTTCTGTCGTCATTGAATCTAGATTATGCCATTGTATGCCGCCCCAGTCAAGCATACACTATGATTCATCCGGTGTCACACCATCGCGAAAATGCCGCCTCGTTCGTGCTATCGTCGTCATTCCCACTTCTTCATCTGGTTGTCGTTATAACGTCGTCGTCACGACATCATCGTCATACAGACGTCATCATGTTATTGTTATCGGGGCTGTTGCTGTGGCGTCATAACCCAACGTCATAATTTAAAAATTCACATCTCATTCTGGTCATGGAATTGTTGTTAAAGGACCTTTGTCATTTCATCGTTATCATTCCTTTGTCCTTTGTCCATCGTCACTGCGTCGGCGTCATACAGTCGTCGTTATGCCTCCATTCTCTGGGCGATCTTGGCCAGTGGGTGCCAGAACAAAGCGCGACGATATGGGAGTATTTGGCAAATAGCCTAAGCAGTGAAACAGGCACAATTACCAATACAGGTTTTAAATCAACGTAACTTCAGGAATGCGGTCTGCTGCTACATTGCTGGATTGCTACGATTCAGAGATTCCGAGAGATAAGTTCAGCAATAATTTTAAAAGATACTTCCAACTAAATCCTTATTATTTCTAGACTGCTGCATCCGACATATTCAGTTGATCTTCTTACTGATACGGCAGACCCCTAGGAAGAAAGCTCTCACGTAAAACGGCATTCCGCAAATCATCAAACTGTCATAGAGAACAGCGGTCAGAATATGTACAGAGTTGTTCATCCCGCATGCATACTTAGTGTTCGTGACATATTCTAGGTGGATCTTTGTGCAAGTAAGAAGGATAACCTATGCTCAGTAGCTCACTCCTATGACAGTCAGTCGCAGCGTATCTTAGCGCTCGCTTTCTTAACGAAAAGGGTGATAGAAGAAGGTCTAGGCGTTCCGTAAGTCGCAGCTATGAGATTAAATTATAGGCGCGTAAAGAGCACGTGAAACGCTGAAATCAACAGAAATTATGACGCAGACACTATTCACATCCGTACAAATTATAGCAAGTTCAGAAAGGTTTTCGCGTTTCCCACTGATGGCGTCCTAATACAATCTCCGATTCATAAGCGGCGTCTTCTTTTATTTTTCTCCTTCTGCTTTACTCGCTATGCCCGTTTATCTTGAGCTCTCACCTGTTCTTTAATCACGGTTCTTGTTTACGTGTCTTTCCATTTCTACAGCCAGTAGGCGCTGTGTCAATCCTGGTGAAAGTTACTGGTATACACCACAGAACTCTAACTGTCGGTTATACAGCCTGCATGCATCACTGAAACTACGATTACCTGCGAACCTTTCATTACGTGCCGCAACAATTCTGTGTCGGCTGTAGGTAGCAGTAGTATTGACTAGCTCCTACCACTATCCTATTGGAATGGCGGTCTCACTGAAGTGCGCTAAGTGCAAGTCTGAAGAGACCAGCAGTCATCTTCTGCAGCCCTGTTCTCGCTTTAATAACCAACGTCAGACTGTCCAGTGTGCCTTGAATAGACTGGACGATAGGCCATTCACAGAATCAAAGGTCTTGAGAGCCTGGCCTCACAGTTCGTTAGCCCAGAAAACCATTCGGGCGCTTCTTCACTACCTGAAGGCATCAAACTTGAGGGCTTGGCTGTTGACATCTTGTACCTAATTTAGTCCACGTGAAAGTGCAATATAGACCTACGCTTTTTCTTTCGCTCTCTCACTCGCCCATCCCCCTTCCTACATGTATGGTAGCAAACTGGACTCAGTATGGTTAACCTCCCTGCCATTCCTTACTGCCTTTTCTCGCTCTAGCGAAAGCTGCCAGCTTTTTTTTTTCTTTCGCTGATTCTGTTGTGTATACAAACCTAGTAAGAGTAATAATGTTGCATGCGGCAAAATAAAAATAAAATAATTTTTCGACCCGCCGTAGTTGCTTATTGGCTATGGTGTTGGCCTGCTAAGCACGAGGTCGCGGCATCGCATCCCTGCCATGGCGCCCGAATTCCTATGGGGTCGAAATGCGGAAACACCCCTGTGCGGGGTAAAAAACCCCAGGTGGTCCAAAATTCCGCAGTCCCCCACGCAGGCGTGCCACATAATTATATGGCTGTTTTGGCTGCGAAAACCCCATATTTTTTTTTAATTGTGCCACTTCTATTTCGCAATGTAAAGGTTGCAGCAAATAAGTCGTCCTTACCACCACTAGAGAACCAAATGACCCATCGGGTCATGAGTTCCAGCACGTTTTACTGCGCTGCTTTTATTGCGTCAGGCTAAGCGACGACAGCTGGGCTACTTGTTTGTGTATGGTATTGTGAAACATCGTTCCAGCATACAAATAAGCACGGACGAGCAGAGAAGGACCACAAGAACGCCGGACTTCAACTGAATTTTACTCACGGAAAACAAGGCTTTGTGTAAGGAAGGAGGCGGTGCTAACGCACCCGACTGGTTCAAAGATATTTGCTTGAACGAGGTGATAATCATCAAAGGTAGCGAAAACCAAAAAAGCATAAGTTTCATATTACTCGAGTGCAATTCTGCACATCTCCCGCGCTACCTAGATGACACGCTCGTATCGCCTGCGATAATCCAGTTCTTTTTTCCTGAGCGCAAGAGAAGGTGTGCTGACTTAGTGTTCTTTTTAATTAGAGATAGAAAGAGCTTCGTGCATTTTGCGGGTTCTCCGAGTGATACATTTTGCGCAACACCCTGGTTTTTTCGAAAAAACGCCCTGCACGCTCGCTTATGGGAGCAACGACGGGTGTTTATCTAAATGGCCCCTACTACATAATGAAGCAGCATTCCTGCGATGCACTAGCAAACAGTCATTGAAACAACGCACCGATTGGTAAAAATAAAATCAACCAGACTGATATTCAGCATTTTCCCATATACCCGGCTGTGAACAGATGCACCCATCTGCCATCTGCCATTACTGCAATCGCATTTACCCACAAATTGACGCGCATCCGATGCCTTGCGCGGTGTCTGTACTTCGGGTACTGCGGAGCTTTCATTTAAAGAGAACAAATTACTTTGGCTTACTCGACCGTTTTCGTAGTTGATTCCTGGAGCAATGGTGGTCGGACTTAGGGAAGGGAAGTGGAGTTGGGGAGGGGACTGTGGTGCCTGAGCTCTCGCGTAACGGAGTGGCGATGGGCGAGAAATGCAGAAGGGCGCACTCTCACTCATTAGGTCACTTGTTTGTTCATCGCGGGATATTGAGGAAAAGGGCTAGGGCATTTGGGAAAGCGAGTGTAGGGGAAGAACCGGATGGAGGAGCAGGCGAGGCTGTCACTCGCTCGTTCATCGCACGTGTTTTTGGCTGCTCGGCGGTGACATCGTGGACCTAAAGCCTCTAAATAATACATTGGCTGTGCCGTGGGCTAAAATATATGGTGGCTTCTTGCCCCCATGAACAAAAAGAAACCACTGCAGACGCAGGTGAACGTTCCGTGGAACACTGACGGCGTTGACGAGGAACCACCAAGGAAAGCAAGAAGTTGTAGATGCGTCGGCTCTCTGTGGCTGACGCCATTGAACTCCGGGGATGCGCAGAGGGACATGGTGCATGCTCTTGGGCAGTCGAGATGCGAGGATGGACAACAAGGAGGGAGGGAGGCCACTGTTCCTTGCTCACTCGCTGGTTCGTTCGTTTGTTCGTCTTATTCGCGTAAATCGTAATGATCGTCGACAGCTTCTGTCTTACATTGTTATGTTTCTAAAGCTCAAATATGGAGCACTAAAGCTTGCGAGAAAAGTCGAAGTATTACGTAGGGACAATTTCACTTTGTGCACACCACATATAAGTGTTTGCTAACTCTATTATACAGCATAGATGCCCTCGATTTATGAGTTGCTGTAATTGGAAAACAACAGAGCGGGTTATATGTATGCGCAGAAGTACGCGCTCTTTGCCATCTATGTAACCGTGGAGCACGTCCTCTCGCCCTCTCTCTCGTACAGCCCATGTGACCTACGTGACAGCAAATTGAACAGCCTCAAGGATCAGCCCAGTTTTCTTTAAAAGAAGAGCTTTTTTCTTGCCGGCCAGTTCGCGTTTTTTGCCACAAGGTTCTGTGCTGCCGAGTTTGTATCAGAAGGTCACAGCGGAGCCTTTTCAAAGAACCAGGAAAATAAACTGAAAATAAGAAAACTGCAGGGTTGAAAAGTTGGAGAGAAGGAAAAGCTTCTCAGATATTGGCTGGCGTGTGGGTGAGGGTAGTGAGAAGAACTCCACCGTATGAGGTGGGTCTTCACCGCAATAATGAGGAGACGATGATGACTATAAAGCTCATTCATGGCTCGTACCCACTAAAGGGGATGGATCAAGAATCAGGCGGCCGTAGGTACGGTGACGAAGACGGGCATCGTGGTGATAACAAAATAGAAAGAATGTATCCTTTGAGTGGTACATGGTTGCGGCTATATCCGAGTCTCGCGCGCTTCTGCCCAACAAGGGTGCCTGAACGACCTTAAAAACCCACTCGCGAACAACCGTTACGATCGATGGAGTGGTCCACACCAAAAGTGTCATTCACTTTTGGTGGCCTTGTGGTAGTCGAAGTATGCTTGGAGTGGTGATCCTGCAGGTGTCATTGCCTGCGTACTCAGCGCAGTCTTGTGTTCCATTGTCAAGTTGTGAAGTCGAGGGCCTGTCCAATTTGTGGCCTGCTGATTACCCGTTTCATCTGGTGAAGTGGCTGGGGCCACGGGGTGAAGTTTTCTTGTGAAAGGGGGCGATTAATTCGACACGGCAAAGCAAGGTTGAAAGTTTCCCACACGTCAGTGGTAGAATTCCAGACCAATAGTAACAGCAACAAGAGAGGTATTTCGTGCGATGAGATAGGAGGGCGGTGCTGAGGACGCTAAGTTTACTACACTTGGGCCCAGTGACTTTATCTGGAGGTAACGAGATTGGCATATCCAAGAAGATGCCTTTGATTATCAGCCGGTGCTTTAATGTCGATCTGCAGGAAAGCTAAAAGGGGTTGATGCTCGCTTTTATCTTTGCCCGCGAGCTGGGTGTCGTAAACGTGTAAAAATACTCGCACTACTCCACACATGAACACGCCTTTAGAATCCTGCCAGGATGTGCACCTTATTTGCTGGAAAACAGGGAACCCATACAATTGTGTGCAATGATTGTGAGTTCTTGTACTGCTGTTGTCACTGCGTGAGCCTTATTGAATCTGCATACTCATGTTCCCCCTTAAAATGCCTGCGTTTGGCGCAAATATACTCGTGTAAATATTACCTGTCATCAACCATAAAAATATAGGACATGTTTATTACAAGAAGCCATTCGCAGATTCAAGGACATAAACATTCGCAAAAAATAAATGAAACGGCTTACAACTAACGGCTTATGTATTTTGTTCATGCTGACGCAAATATACGTTCAACGAACGTTGTGTATGACCTTCTAAATTATTTTGCGCCATCTTGAAAAAAGAAACACACCGAAACATAGCTCGAAAGCTTCAGTTCATTCAGATGGCAGCACTGCATCGGGCTTGGATAAATATTTCACAGTGTTCTGGATGGGTATTACCTCTTCTGTATTGGCCCAGAATAATTGTCCACATATGTCTACATATGTCCACTTGGCGAAATACCGGCCGGTGGGACACCCCCCACCCCTAGAAGGAATCTAAAAGGAAAGTTTGTTTATGTAAAAAAACAAATAATGAGCTGGAAGGGGAATATATATTATGTGTGTGTTTAGGCTTCGCTCAATATTTCATTGGGCAATTCCGAAGAAAACAAAGTCGTTAACTGGCAAATCCATAAGGACTATATAGACGTTTATCAGATGCTGGTTTGTCAGCCTCGCGGCCATTCCTTCGCCTGCTCGGTTAGAAACACACTAAAGATAAATTCCTCACCTTTACGCATGTTTCGGCGAATCAGCCTATTTCAAGTTAAAAGAAGCATTTTTAACAACAATAATGAGAGTGGCTGAAGCGGCAAAGAAGCTAGCTTTTGAAAAACTTCAGCACTACTAATCATAGGTATCCTCTATAAGTGTTGTGAACTCTACCTCAATCTAGACATGAAGATCCCGATAATTTTTTCTTATAAAGATTAGAGTTTGACCTTGTCCTGGCTGCTCCCCGCGCATTGGATGCGATGTAGGCATAAAATGCAGCCCCACTTTCTAGAATGTGCTGAATAATGAACATAATAAAAATATACTAACCGCAGTAACACCTGCATATCCCACTTGTCGAAGAGCCATGCATGCAGCTGATTCCCCAAACACCACCCGTTGTTGGACATTCGCTTAATTGCCACGGTACACTTCCAGGACTGCAGGTTTTATTCTTGAACACTGAATGCATCAGGAAAAATAAAAATGCACATGTGTCTAAAATTAGGCATTTAGGAAGCCCAAAAATCAAGAACGTGCATGTAAAACGACGTTTACAAATTTCTAGTTCGAGCAATGTTGTGAAGTGTTGTGAGTTCACAACATAGTGAATTCTTATCAGGCAGTACCTTTTTACTGTTGATGATCGGCGCCTTTTCACTTGCTCTCTTAGAAATCAATAATATAAAGTGTTCAGCCGGTATGATACCTAAGATGTTCTTGTGTATCATCGTTGGTCATTCTATATATTGTTGTGCAATTCCTATATCCCCCTCTCAAATATATAGCTGGCAGACGTTTAGTAAAGCTATTTAATAAACTCAGGCGTTTTTTTCACGATGAACTCTAGTATATTGAAGACCATCAAAATAACACCCTCTATCAGATACATGGAATGCAAGAAGCACTTCATTGGAATGAAATATTGCCAAGATCTCCTTGACGGATGCCATGATCAAGGCAGCGACGAATCGCAAATTCAACTGAAGCAGGAACTAGAAACAAGACGGACCTGGACGCGTTCGCGCAATCCGAAACCACGTCGTATTTGTGTTTACTTCGATGCAACGCGAAATAAATAAATAATTATTAAAAGTAAGGCGTACCAATGCAGACATTCGATATGCTTCCGTGAATGATAAATCCGCTTTGACACGTCCGCTGTAACATTACACTGACCTTATGGACAGCTCCTCTTTGCTATACTAGAGTTGTTCTACAAAACGGGTAGTTACAAGTAGCGCCATAATGTACAGCCAAACGAGCAATACTATTATTCTGTGCATATTACTAGAATCACTCGAAATCTACAAGCGCTAGTATTCCTACACAGAACGCCGCCTGTGCAACTCTTCATTGGTGTCATTCCGACACTTCTCGTGCGTACTTGGGTGGGCGACAGGAACTACAAGGTGCAGTAAGTGCCTTGCTAAATGTTATCTCATGAAAAATGTTTCGTGATATTAAATGATGCCCCTTAGCGAAAATCTAGTTGGAGATGCTTGCAACGATAGGTCTAATGCTAGACTTAGGAGGTGTTCCTTGAAGTATACTTTAAAAACACATCGAATTACGCTTATTACGTAGAATTCATGGCGAGAAGCAATATGAATTGAAGATGCACCGAAACAGACTGCCCTGGAATATATTCCCAAACAGTCATCATCATTATTATCAGCCTGGTTACGCCCACTGCAGGGCAAAGGCCTCTCCCATACTTCTATAACTACCCCATTCATGTACTAATTGTCGTGATGCTGTCCCTGCAAACTTCTTAATCTCATCTGTCCACCTAACTTTCTGCCGCCCGCTGCTACGCTTCCCTTCCCTTGGAATCCAGTCCGTAACCCTTAATGATCATCGGTTATCTTCTCTCCTCATTACATGTCCTGCCTATGCCCATTTCTTTTCCTTGATTTCAACTAATAGATCATTAACTCGCGTTTGTTCCCTCACCCAATCTGCTCTTTTCTTATCCCTTAACGTTACACACATCATTCTTCTTTCCATAGCTCGTTGCGTCGTCCATAATTTAGGTAGAATCCTTTTCGTAAGCCTCCAGGTTTCTGCCCCGTAGTTGAGTATTGGTAAGACACAGCTGTTATGTACTTTCCTCTTGAGGGATAATGGCAACCTGCTGTTCATGATCTGAGAATGCCTGCCAAACGCACCCTAGCCCATTGTTATTCTTCTGATTATTTCAGTTTCATGATTTGGATCCGCAGTCACTATCTGTCCTAAGTAGATGTATTCCCTTACCACTTCCAGTGCCGCGCTACATATCGTAAACATCTGTTCTCTTCCGAGACTGTTAAAAATTAATTTAGTTTTCTGCAGAATAATTTTTAGACCCACTCATCGGCTTTGCCTCTCCAGGACATCGAGCATGCATTGCAGTTGGTACCCTGAGTTACTAATCAAGGCAATATCATTAGCTAATCTCAAGTTACTAAGGTATTCTCCATTAACTCTTCTCCCCAATTCTTCCCAATCCAGGTCTCTGAATACTTCCTGTAAACACGCTCTAAATAGCATTGGAGAGATCATATCTCCCTACCTGACGCCTTTCTTTCTTGGGATTTTGTTGCTTTCTTTAAGGAGGCCTAGGTGGCTGTGGAGTCGCTATAAATATCTTTCAGTATTTTTACATACGGCTCATCTACACCCTGATTCCGTAATGCCTCCATGACTGCTGATGTTTCGACTGAATCAAACGCTTTCTCGTAATCAATGAAAGCTATGTATAAAGGTTGGTTATATTCCGCACATTTCTTTATCACGTTAATGATGGCTTGAATATGGTCTATTGCTGAGCAGCCCTTACGGAATCCTGTCTGCTCCTTCGGTTGAGACAAGTCTAAGGTGTTCCTGATTCTATTTGCGATTACCTTAGTAAATACTTTGTAGGCGGCGGACAGTAAAGTGATCGGTCTATAATTTTTCAAGTCGTTAGCGTCCGCTTTCTTATTGATTCGGATTATGTTAGCGTTTTTTCAAGATTCCGGTACGCTCGAATCCATGAGGCATTGCGTATGCAGGGTGGCCAGTTTTTATAGTACAATCTGCCCACCATCCTCCAACAAATCTGCTGTTACCTGATCCTCCCCAGCTGCCTTCCCCTTTGCCTAGCTCCCAAGGCTTTCTTTACTTCTTCCGGCGTTACTTGTGGGATTTCCAATTCCTCTGGACTATTCTCTCTTTCATTATCGCCGTGGGTGCCACTGGTACTGTATAAATCTCTATAGAACACCTCAGCATTGAACGATCTCATCCATAATAGTAATGATATTGCCGGCTTTGTCTCTTAGCGCATACATCTGATTCTTGCCAATTCCTAGTTTCCTCTTCACTGCTTTTAGGCTTCCTACGTTCCTGAGAGCATGTTCAATTCTATCCATATTATAGTCCCTTATGTCAGCTGTCTTACGCTTGTTGATTAACTTGGAAAGTTCTGCCAGTTCTATTCTAGCTGTAGGGTTAGGGGCTTTCATACATTGGCGTTTCTTGATGATATCTTTCGTCTCCTGCGATAGCTTAGTGGTATTCTGTCTAACGGAGTTGCCACCGACTTCTATTGCAGACTCGTTAATGATGCCCATAAGATTATCGTTCATTGCTTCAGCACTAAGGTCCTCTTCTTGTGTTAAAGCCGAGTACATGTTCTGTAGCTTGATCTGGAATTCCTCTATTTTGCCTCTTACCGCTAACTCATTGATCGGCTTCTTATGTACCAGTTTCTTCCACTCCCTCCTCAAGTTTATGCCAATTCGAGTTCTTACCATCCTATGGTCCCTGCAGCGCACCTTGTCGAGCACGTCCACATATTGTGTAATGCCAGGGTTAGCGCAGAGTATAAAGTCTATTTTATTTGTAGTCTCGTCATTCGGGCTCCTCCACATCCACTTTCGGCTATCCCGCTTGCGGAAGAAAGTATTCATTATACGCATTTTAATCTGTTCTGCAAAGTCTACTAATAACTCTCCCCTGCTATTCCAAGTGCCTATGCCATATTCCCCCGCTGCCCTGTCTCCAGCCTGCTTCTTGCTTACCTTGGCACTGAAGTCACCCATCAGTACAGTGTATTTAGTTTTCGCTCTACCCATCGCCGATTCCACGTCTTCATAGAGGCTTTCGACTTCCTCGTCATCATGACTGAATGTAGGGGCCTACACCTGTACGACCTTCAATTTGTACCTCTTATTAAGGTTCACAACAAGACCTGCCACCCTCTCGTTAATGCTATAAGATTCCTGTACGTTACCAGCAATATTATTATTAATCAGGAATCCGACTCCTAGTTCTCGCCTTTCCGGTAAGGGCTGGTAGGGCAGGACCTGCCCGCTTTTTAGCACTGTATATGCTTCATTTGTCCTCCTAACTTCACTGATCCCTGTTATATTCTATTTACTGCCCTCTAATTCCTCCGATAGCACTGCTGGACTCGCCTCACTAGATAACGTTCAAGCGTTAAACGTTGCCCGGTTCAGATTCCAATGGCGGCCTGTCCGGATCCAGGGATTCCTAGCACCCTCTGCTGCGTTGCAGGCCTGACCGCCGCCGTGGTCAGTTGCTTCGCAGATGCTGGGGATTGAGGGCGGGGGTTTGATTGTTCTGTTCATATGGGAGGTTGTGGCCATGTACTGCACCAGGGTGGCCAATCTTGCTCTGGTGAGGGAGTGCGTTACCGGTTTTGGCCACAGGGATAAGGCCGCACTCCAGGCCTGTTTGTGCAATTTTATCAACACGCTGATTTTTTTTAATCCGGTAGAAAATTGCGCGGCACCGGGATTCGAAGCAAGGTCCTCTTGCACGCGAGGCGGATGCTCTACCTCTACGCCAGTGCTGCACTGTACCATCATCATCAACGTACCTTAAGTCCACTGCTGTACGAAGGCCTCTCCCTCCGATATCCAATTATCCCTGGGCTCCAGCAACTGATTGCAACTTGCGCCTGCGAAGTTCTTATTTTCATCACCCCACCCAGTCCTTTGGCGTCCTCGACAGTGGTTCCATTCTCTTGGCACCCGTTCCATTCTTATCACCATCACTCAGGAAACCGGTGAATTCGTTTTTCTTCATTGTATTCGTGTCTACGAAAGCATTTCAGAACAAACCAACTGCTTGTCACTTGATCTTCCACAACACCAACAACCCTGTAAGTTCATGCTGTTTCTGTCATTGCCTCTCTACTTAACTCGCTTAAAGCATCACTTATAGTTAGCCCAGCCATGCCCATCCGCTCCTTTGTAATTCGTCGCCATCGACTTGTATGCTCCACTCCCAACTCCCAGTCGCAACAGTGTAATTATCACTGCTATCGACCGTGTGACAGGCGGCGCTCAGACAGCTTATCTTCACTCGGACAGTGGCTTTGAAGCCGCCGTATTTTCTATGTTACATCGATTTGCACTATGGTGCTCCACGTATGTGCTATAGCTATTGCTTATCAGGTGTTCTTCTCCCGTGTTCTTTATGACATGCTTCGTGCATCCAGCACCGTAAACAAAACAACGTTTACCTATTAGCGTCGGGGAATTGGTTTCACTAACCACTTTAACCGAGCTTTATTTCGTACGCTTTCCCAGTACCTCCACTAGATATATAACGGAAGTCGACCAACCGCAGCAATTTGGCCAGGTTGGCGAAGGCACTCAGAAGTTCTGACATGATAGTTAAAAACAGGTGGGAGCGATAAGCTTAACAGGAAATGCCTTATATTTGTAGCAAGGCCTCCCAATACCGCGGGAAGAGGGTCCTTGACGTAATCTGACGGGTGACATGAAGAAGTATGAAACAAGTGTAGTCGTGACCACTAGCATCGCTGCGGTTATTTCAGAATTATGTGTCAGGAGATCGTCAAACACTAGAAATCCAACGACTGTCGTTTGTTGAATGCGAAAACAGGTCGATAAGATCAGCTCCAACTATTTAGAAAGGAGGTGATGGTGGTGCTACAGGAAGATCAAGTACAACCGGAGCATTAGTAGGGTGCTTGAATTTGCTGCACTTGTCGGGGCTCGCCACGTACTTGGCTGCGTACATACTATCAACCGCACACCTAGGCTACAGACCACATACATGCCACCAGCAGCGTAATGCAGTTCGGAATGCAATCGTTGCGCTCCTCTTCCAAGAATGTGGCCAGTCCACGAAAAAGAATGTCATCGATGGTCTACCGGAGCACAGTGCGAAAAGACTAAGGACAACTATTAGAATACACACCAGCTCTGACTAGCGACTGAACGATTTATTAAGAAAAGAACAGAAATATATACCTGAAGAAAACATGAGTAAATCACTGCTCAGAACAACGAGGATGAGACACCGATGCGCAGTGATGTGCTTTTGTATTCTTTAGGTATATGTGCCTGTTCCTTTCTTAATGAAGGATGCAATCGTCATTCAGCGTCGGTGTGTGTTCCCATTCTCGTCCCTCGTGTTTTCGCGCTGTTTCCCTGTAGAGCACGTACCGACTATCCCAAGCCGCCGCAGTGTCATCAATGATGGGCATGTTTTTATCTAAAATGTCTGCATCATTTGCTGCTGCTCGAAAGGCCGATAGTCTCGAAAGACCGTCGTTGTTCGCGCGATGACGACAATTGTTGTAACTGATTGCAAAGTAAAACTCCTGCAGACGTAGCTCCAAGAGAGCAAGACGGTGCGTTGAGTCATGGAGAGCAACCAGCATAATGAATGATGATTAGTAACGATCGTAAAGCTTTGGTCACAGAGATGAACAGAACTTATAGACGCCGAAAATGACGTTGTTCAATGAGGGCGTAATTGTGTTAGGACTTGCTCAATGAACGGCAGGCATTGCACAATGACATGGTTGCCGTCGCTGGGGCGCTGGACGCTGAGGTCGATTCCGCTGGCATCTGTGTAAAACTTTGTTGCGGCAGAAAGGTCAAATTTATGAAGTCTGGGTCCAGAAGAGAGCAGGAACATTGGTTGAGAAGGCCAGCAATCGCACTGCGCGGTCCAGGAGAAAGGCATATCTGCGTGCAGCACTGAATACATACGGTAAGCAGTGTCGGCTAAGATGGAGAAAGAAACGTCGAACGCACAAGCAAAACTTAAAAAAACTTCTCAGGCAGGGTAAACTAAACAGAGCTTGCCTTTCAAACTGCGTAGTGCCGTTTCCATAAACTTTTGGAATGTCGCAGGTGCGTAACACAAACGAAACGGTGGAACATTGAATTCATCAAGCCGGTTAGAGATCATAAAATCGGTTTTCGCTTTGTCTGCACAATACATGTGTATCTGCCATTGCCGATTGAAGATCAAATAATCAGTAATAATCGCAATTTTCTATGCTGAAGGGGTGTTTTCTGAACTTACATTCTCATAATAATGGCATGATAAATCAATGAACTAGTAGACGTGGCCGTGTCCGCAAACTGGCTAAGAAAACTCTTGTGGGCGACATTTAGGAACAGTATTCCCGCATAAATACAGATTATGAAGTTCTACCTTTAAAGCGGGACAAACTTATTACTTCTTTAGTATATCGATCTCCGACTGGCATTGCACGTGACCTATTTGTCTTGCTCGAGTGAATGCCGTAGTTGCTGGTGACAAGAAATATTGAGTTATTTCAGGTGGCCATTTTTGTATAGCTATGCTCGAGAGTAGCACTATTACGATATGGAACAGCTGATGAGAACTCTCGGCGTCATAAACACGTATCAACACTACTGTTAATTTGCTTCAGTTATATATAACTAACATATGTAGTTCATCCGCAAAAGCCGGTGTAAATATATTAGATTTAGTGATTCCAACAGTATTTACCTGTACATTGGAAAGATTCACAGCGCTTACAAAAAAAAAGAAATTTATATTTTCTTGAGATATCACATCCCATATTCTTAGTGTTATTAGAAAAAGCTTTCTTTATAGTTTTATTGTTAAATTTTTGACCATCAGTACCAACCTGCTGAGTTCACAATACTTATCTGCATTGTGCTGTCGCTATAAATTTACAACAACTCTAAATTTCTTATGTTCACACTGGAATGTGCAGATATTGCAGGACGCCGAACACACGTAGTTCTGAAAAAGGAAATACTTACTGCATGTTCCTGACCGAAAGCCATCTCCGTGATCTAGGCAGGTCAACAACATTCCATGCTGTTTGCAAAGGTTGTTATTCTGGGTATTGCACTGAGTCTGTTCAGAGCCTGGTATAAAAGAAGGCCAGAAATGAAACCATGCTCGAATTCAGTATGATATCATATTCATAGCCTTGAGTGCCAGTCTCTGAGAGAGTACAGAAGAGCGTCGAGCTATTGCCATATTTGGACATCGGAAATTAGTGAAGTGGAAACTTATAATAGGAAGGCTGAATAACTAACGTTAAACCTTACAAGAATTGTGTCGAACACCTAATGAAGCCACGGATCTGAATTTCGCGAGCCAAATGAAATGTTCGAATAATCCATAAACTAGTCTCAACGTTCCACGCGTTAAATGTGAGGCGAGGTATATCCAAGCAGGTACTATTTGTTTTCGATGCATTAAGTTGAATATTCATCACTTTTAGCCATGTATCAATCGAATTATTCGAGCAACTGCAAAGCCGAAACCTTACATTGCGCTATGCATATGCAATAATTTGCTATGAGAGATTCGGAACAACTGCTCAATAAGTCGCATTAATAATTCAAAATACGTGCAAGGCAATTTGCTCCGAAAGGGCCGTGTGCATGGTTTAGTCATAGGTTGTAATGGTACTTGTAACGTCTTGTACCGGATATTCCAATATTGCGAATTATATATGCTACTGCTCAGCAATATATTGCCCCAGCCAGTGTTCACATAGACGCCCACATTTAATATGCCAGACTTGATCCTACCTGCTTGAGGCTTTTCGAGCCTGCCTGTCGTGTACTTCCTTGCCTCTTTACGGCAATCAAGCGGCTCAAGTTGTCTGTCAGCTTGCGCTACTAGAAAAGTGTTCGTGGCCGGGGTGCCTTTGTGGTCGTTCCATGGTCGTAATTCCACCTTCGCCATCTGACTCGCCATTTCGCCGTTGTATTGCCTGCCTTCTACGCCGATACAGGGGTCCAAATTATCCTATAACTTGGACCTATACCCGGGTACCTGATCGTGATTATAATGCCATGGTGTTCATCGCATCGTCATCACTCGCGCTTTGGCATACGCCTCCCGTCATGCCTTCATCGTCACGCCACGATCGTTGTACAGTCGTCATGCATTCGTTGTCATACCATCATCGTAAGGCCGTCGTTTCTTCAGTTTGCGAAAGATTTCAATATTTGGTGTGCTTAATAAAACAATAATAGCGCTCACTTGCCTGAGCCAACTGCAGCTTCTAAGTTGAGCAGTATGGCGCCAAAGATGATAAACGTGTTCGCCATCCCTGATTAGAGAAAAAATGTGTTAGGAGACGTATTAGTAGATTTGCATGAGTGCTAGGTTTGCGACATGAAAGGCACAGATTTACTGACTAATACGTAGAGATTCCATTTTTTCGTATACGCTGGGAAAAAGGTGCTAGAATTTTTATAATTCTATGAAAATTTCAGAATCAGTATGGCTTCCCAGATTAACATAATAAATTACAACCTGATAAACGTGTAGTATTTGGCACCCTGCGCAGTCAGCGTGATTGTTTAATTATGCACAAAGCATAAGCAAAATAGAAGATTGGGCGAATTTGTAGAAAAGCATTGCTTTTGACCAGTTTGTGTAATTCGCTAACACAAAAAGCACGTTGCATGTATGCCTTTCCGAGTCTACGTCATTTTGTCGACCAGTGAAATGACTTCGTTTTAGGAATCGGCCTTCGCGAAGCTAATTCACTGCTTTCATTTCAAGTCGGTGCAGTTAGATATCTGTAGATAGTTGTAGGAAATAGGGTGTAGTACCCGAAAAAAAAAAGCATATATTTACTCGTTCTTGCTATTCTTTTTACCGGTGTTTGTTTTTACTGTAACATAACTGTTATCGAGTCACTCGGCACAACAGAGGCCTTCAGTGGCCGAACTTTGTTGACGTTGTCATCAACGGTAATCCAAAGAAACCTGTCTAATTATTTTGCTCTGGTCGCGAAGAATGTCGTGAATTTTATAATGTCGGCGAGCACCAGCCACTACTCTAGAGTATAAAAGGAGTTATCTCTACATATATCTTACTCAATTGACCTGTGAACTTAATAAGACGACTGTGCTTGCCCTTATGGTTGTACTTTCAATATCGCTTTTTTTTCCGGGCACATGTTCGCCTGATGAAGAGTCAGGTTCTCAGTCGACAGTCTTCAGAGAACTTTATGTACTTTACCGTCCCTACGTAACACCATATCGAAGTAAAATATGCCGTTATTATTTGGGACCCATTCACTTTAACCAATATTTAAAAACTGGAACGTGTACAGCATAAGGTAGTTAGGTTCGCTTTTAGTTCATACGGCCGCGCGTCTGTTGGTGAGCTCGTAAGGCGCAGTGGATTACCCCCGGTGACTGTGCGAACTTTAATCTGTCGAATAAAGTTCCTCTTTCAACTTGTAAACGGCCATTAGAAGGTTAACACTTCCAAGTTCTTTACTTACTCATCAGGTTATAACACGAGACGAAGGCATGCTTTATCGATAACCCCCATCAACGCACGGAATAACTGTTTCAGATATTTTTTTCCTAGGACAATAACATACAGGAATAATCTTAATTCTCATATTGTTACCCAGAATTCCTTATCAATGTTTGAAAAATGCTTGCAAATGTTATGAATTCGTGTGCGTTATCTGCTTGTATGCTTTTTTCTTGTATGTTATGTATTCTTCACCAATGTCTGAAAATGCCGGCATATGTGATGGATTTGTATGTGTTTACATGCTTGTATATTTCTATGTATACCCACCCTGCTATGATCTGATTTCAGATCGCAGTATCTATAAGTAAATAAATAAATAAATAAATAAATAAATTGTCTACTTAACATACACGGCAAATCGGCAGGCACAATTTGACCTTTATTAGGACATTAGTCTGAGGATTCAAATATTGAACGCACACATCACTGAGCGTGTATCTCAACTCCCGTGCTTACAAAATCTTACTGCCCCTCAAGTGGAAAAGAGCGCCGGTAAGTGCAATCAAAAGGCCCAAACGACGCCTTGCGTCACACGCAGGAGTCGCAGCCTTCAATGAAGCTGATGCTAGCGAAATCTATACCGACTCAGGTAACGTAGGCCTGAGCAATTTTCAAGTTCCAAAAAAAAGTGGAACTAGAAAGGGTCGTACCTAAATTACAGCTTCGTTATTTCGAGTGGAAGCCGGTGATTCTCTTGCGGTGAAGGAATACCTTGCGGTCAATTGATCCCCATCAAAAGCCTAGCCTATTTTAGTAGTAGGACATATAAAACTTATAGCGACCAGCATTCCATGTGGTGACATTATTATTTGAACCGACTGAATCTGGCCGACTTCTGAATGTGAATTGAAATGCACTGGTGCGGTCGGCCTGTCCCACTACTCTGTGGGTCCACCGCCTTAACACCTGCTGGATGATGACATCTTCGTACGAGCCATTAGCTTTCTCCAAACACAACGAGCAGACTTGCAATTAAAGTTTTTCATCGAGTCATTTGAAAGGAAGGCCGGCCCCGTCAGCAAATTGTTTTAACTATGATTTTCTTTGTTTGGCGTACCTGATAAAATCATCGCGTAATACTTCCGGCCCATTTCTTCCTACCCCCTCCACTAGCGCCTGTAGCTCTTCGCACTCCCAAGTCATATTCATAGCCTTGAGTGCCAGTCTCTGAGAGAGTACAGAAGAGCGTCGAGCTATTGCCATATTTGGACATCGGAAATTAGTGAAGTGGAAACTTATAATAGGAAGGCTGAATAACTAACGTTAAACCTTACAAGAATTGTGTCGAACACCTAATGAAGCCACGGATCTGAATTTCGCGAGCCAAATGAAATGAAATGAAATGAAAAAAATGAAAAATGAAAAAAAGCCAAATGAAAGCCTCCGGAATGAAAGCCTCCAAATGAAAGCCTCCGGAAGCTGACGCTTCCGGAGGCTTTCCGCGCCCTTGTAATGCCCGGGAGGTGGCGAAGCAGCCGAGCTCCCGCTAAAGCCGCTTGATAATTTGAAAGAAAGAAGTGGATCTTGAGAGGAAAGGAAATGTTGACGCTATATTCTGCAGCCCTTGCCGGAGCACGGCTCAGCGCCAATAGGCGGGGGGGGGAGATAGTGGGAGCAAAGGAGATAGGGGTGTAGGTGGTTAGAGTGTCGCCATGGCAGCGGCTAAGCAGACTGGCTGGAAGGGACTAGCGGGTCCGGCAGGAATGGTAGTCTGCTGAAAGGCCAGGGGGTGGTGATTCAGCAGGAGCCATATGGCTGGGGCAGAGCCAGTAGCCTAGAGTGGTTTGGTATCCTTGAGGCTACCCGTGTTTGCAGAAAACGCTTGAGTCTCGCCGAGAGCCCCGACGAGTTGAGGTACTCGACGGCACTTAGGAGGGCTGGTAGCTCGTTGCGAACAGGGAAGATGATGTCTTCCTCCCGTGCAGAAGGATGCTCCAAGCGTCGGAACTCCTGCATGGCGCAGTCACGCCGCTGCAGGTGACCCAGGCTCTTGGGCTCCCCACAGGAAGCGCAGGCTAGAGAGGCAATCCAGCAGCGGCCAATCCTCAGTCGCAGCAGGAGGGAGGCCTCCCTGGACGCGCTGCGGAAGTGGTCGTGGAGGGCGTCCCAAGAATATCCGCTTGACCGGATGGCAGGCCAGAAGATGACGTCACAGCCTGTGGCTTGTGAAGTCACTGGCTGTCACTGCGCGGCTGGGCGGGACCAGGCAGTGGTGGGCATGCTTTGCCAGTGTATTAGCTTCATCGTTGCCCGGTATCACTATGTGGGCTGGAAGCCAGTGCAGGGACACCGGGCAGCCTGCCTCCTGGAGCGCCATCAGCGATGTTGAGAGGAGTGGGACACCAAGGCTGGCCCTTTCTGGCCTCTGCAGGCTGAGAAGTGCCACCCTGGAGTGGCAGAATGGCACTGTGGTCGCTCGCAGCTCCACCGCGAATACGTCTACAGCCAGATAGAGGCCTGCTACCTCAGCCGCTGTTGACGGCGTATGGTCGGGGAGGCGACACTGCCTGCTCTTCCGCAGCGCGGGCACCACGCAGGTCGCAGTCGACGAGCCCGTGTGCGGCATCACCGTGCTGTCACTGTTGACCTGCAGGTGTCCTCCATGGTCCTCATACAGGAGGGAGGCAGCCGTCTGCTGAAGGGCACAAGTCGGGGAGCGCCATTTGCAAACGCCGGGCAGCTCTGTGGTAAGGGCACGGGAGGTCACTGGGGATGAGGCAGATCTGCGTTGTTCGCTGGAGACCTCCGAATCACCTCCTCCTACAGCCCACAATGTCGCCCCATCTGTGAATAGGGCCGCGAGCGCAGTCGGGACAGCAGGGCACTGCCGTGTCGGCCATGGTGAAGGCCGTCAACATGGCGTAGCCCCTGCTGCGGGAGGAGGAGTGACAGGGGCCATGCTCCCGCCTTGGCCAAGGTCGCAGTGACTTGAGAGCTGAGGGGAGCACCCAGGCAGAGCCTAATCGCAGCCCGATGCTGCAGCTGCAGTTTCTTAAGACGGGCACGTGGTAGTACCTCGAGTGGGAGGGCGTACCGCAGGCGTGAGGTGGCTGCTGCATCGTACAGCCGCAGAGCCTACCTAGTGCTACAGCCCGGCCTTTGGACAAGAAGCTGAGAGATTGCCTTGTGGACCTGGAGGAACTGGGCATGCAGGGTCTTGGCAACAGGCAGCCAGGACAGCCGCTGATCAATTTGCAGCCCTAGGTACTTCACGGCCGTGCTCCAGGGTAACTGTACGACTTCCAAATGCAGCCGGACAGCTGTGCCACGGGCGGCTACTCTTGTGCGGAGCAGCATGGCCTTCGTCTTCCTTGCCCAGATGGCAAGGCCAATGCTGCTCAGGTAAGCAGCGGAGTCCGCAGTGGGGCGGCGCCACAGGAACCACGTCCGCTCGTCCGCCAGGAACCCAGGGACACGGGCCACCGAGTCCAGTCGCACCAGAGGAGTGGCCTCCATCACCTTGCAAGCGCTCAATATCTATCGGCCGATACAGACTCAGCTTTCCAGCCGGCTTTCTGTCCTTCAGGATGAGGGCCCCAATGGTTGTGCTCCATGACTCCGGCACCTGCCCTGACCGCCTGGTGTCGTTGTATCAATCGAGCAGGCGCTGCTGCTCATCATCATCATCATCATCATCATCATCATCATCATCATCATCATCATCATCATCATCATCATCATCATCAGCCTTACGCCCACTGCAGGGCAAAGGCCTCTCCCATACTTCTCCAACAACCCCGGTCATGTACTAATTGTGGCCATGCCGTCCCTGCAAACTTCTTAATCTCATCCGCCCACCTAACTTTCTGCCGCCCCCTGCTACGCTTCCCTTCCCTTGGGATCCAGTCCGTAACCCTTAATGACCATCGGTTATCTTCCCTCCGCATTACATGTCCTGCCCATGCCCATTTCTTTTTCTTGATTTCAACTAAGATGTCATTAACTCGCGTTTGTTCCCTCACCCAATCTGCTCTTTTCTTATCCCTTAACGTTACACCTATCATTCTTCTTTCCATAGCTCGTTGTGTCGTCCTCAATTTGAGTAGAACCCTTTTAGTAAGCATCCAGGTTTCTGCCCCGTAAGTAAGTACTGGTAAGACACAGCTATTATATACTTTTCTCTTGAGGGATAATGGCAACCTGCTGTTCATGATTTGGGAATGCCTGCCAAACGCACCCCAGCCCATTCTTATTCTTCTGATTATTTCCGTCTCATGATCCGGATCCGCCGTCACTACCTGCCCTAAGTAGACGTATTCCATTACGACTTCCAGTGCCTCCCTGCCTATTGTAAATTGCTGTTCTCTCCCGAGACTGTTAAGCATTACTTTAGTTTTCTGGATATTAATTTTAAGACCCACTCTTCTGCTTTGCCTCTCCAGGTCAGTGAGCATGCATTGCAATTGGTCCCCTGAGTTACTAAGCAAGGCAATATCATCAGCGAATCGCAAGTTACTAAGGTATTCTCCATTAACTTTTATCCCCAATTCTTCCCAATCCAGGTCTCTGAATACCTCCTGTAAACACGCTGTGAATAGCATTGGAGATATCGTATCTCCCTGCCTGACGCGTTTCTTTATTGGGATTTTCTAGCTTGCTTTATGGAGGACTACGGTGGCTGTGGAACCGCTATAGATATCTTCCAGTATTTTTACATATGGCTCAACTACACCCTGATTCCGTAATGCCTCCATGACTGCTGAGGTTTCGACTGAATCAAACGCTTTCTCGTAATCAATGAAAGCTATATATAGGGGTTGGTTATATTCTGCACATTTCTCTATCACTTGATTGATAGTGTGAATATGGTCTATTGTTGAGTAGCCTTTACGGAATCCTGCCTGGTCCTTTGGTTGACAGAAGTCTAAGGTGTTCCTGATTCTATTTGCAATTACCTTAGTAAATACTTTGTAGGCAACGGACAGTAAGCTGATCGGTCTATAATTTTTCAAGTCTTTGGCGTCCCCTTTCTTATGGATTAGGATTATGTTAGCGTTCTTCCAAGATTCCGGTACGCTCGAGGTCATGAGGCATTGCGTATACAGGGTGGCCAGTTTCTCTAGAACAATCTGTCCACCATCCTTCAACAAATCTGCTGTTACTTGATCCTCCCCAGCTGCCTTCCCCCTTTGCATATCTCCTAAGGCTTTCTTTACTTCTTCCGGCGTCACCTTCGGGATTTCGAATTCCTCTAGAATTCCGCTAGTCACGCTGCTGCTCACTAGCGGCCAGGTAGCGGAGCATTTGGATCGTTACTGCGTCGGCTCCTGGTGGGCTACGACGCTTCCCCCTCTTCAGGGCCACTTGGAGCTCGTGCAGCATCAGCGGGTCCTGGCAGATAGCCGTCACCTGGCTCGATGTCCACTCCGGATGGTGGTTATGCAGGCATCTAGGCAGGCTGACGAAAGACTGTCCTTCCGGCAGAATGGCTGTAGTGCGTGGTATAGCCGGCGCGAACTGGTCGGCCAGGAGTTCTGCAAGGGCCTCTTCGCTTACGCCCACCATGATGGGCACGGCGAAGATAGGTTTTAGGCTTGCTCTCCTGCCGGTGAGGCATTTGAGCAGGTTCCAAGCCAGGGGTCCCCTGGACTAGTGCTCGATGGCAGAGCAGAGGCTCCTCCAGGTGTGGCTCCTCCTGGGCCGGGCCTGGCGTCCGTAGCGGCGTATCCACGCGTTTATACTCGGTCCTGTGCTCTGCGCTCCATACGGCGCCTGGAGGCGCGGAGGTTAAGCAGGTGGAGGTCTGGAGAGACTGTATCTGGTTGGGCAGATCACTGAATGGCGGCAGCCTGAGCCCAATCCACAATGGCGCTCAGGAGGTTACGGCCATCGTCCACCTTGCTGCAGTGCTTCCGGAACAGGGACCAGTCTGCGAAGTAGTATGTTCTTGACATAGGCCTTCTTCCACACCCGAGGCTGATCACGATAGGGAAGTGATCAGACCCCCATGTGTCCGGAGTGGTGGCCCAGGAGTAGGAGCATTGCGCGGTGGTGAGGAAGTGATCCATGGTCGTGCAAGCTCCGCGGGGGACGTGGGTGGGCTCCCCGATATTCTAGATCAGCAGGCCATCTCGGTTGATGCCGTCTTTGAGGCCCTTGCCTCGGCGGCTACAACTGCCGCTTCACCAGTCCGTGTGGTGTATGTATGTCCGTGTGGAAAAGTATTACATTGGCCATACGGGCAGATGCTTCAATGTGCGTCTCCAAGAGCACAGTAATAAAGTTAGCAATATTTCCACAGACGGTCATCTGGCACATTCCTTGCTTGATAAGAGGGTCATTTTGTACCGGCACCGCAAAGACCTGCCAAGAGAAATCAAGGACGGAACTGAGATTGCACGGGCAGGTGATCTATGCGTCAGCAGGGCGTCTGTGGTAAAATAAACTACATAGCTTCAATTCACGGCATGAGAGCATATGGCGTTTTTGTCAAGCCTTTATGTCCGTCTTTCCCTTGGCAGAATCAAGTGCGTTTGTACGCTCCTCTTCCACAATAAACGCTGTGTTGAAAGTTAGCACTTGTACTGTCTAGTCTGTGTCAATCATCCTCCCAACGCTATGGTTCCTGTGTAACTATGTATTACTAGCCAGCCCTGGCCTATACTCATCTGGATGTAGAAGCTCGCCACAGCCGTGTCGCGGCTGCCAAGGCGTACCGCGACAGAGCATGACTCCAAGGTGCCACCTACGATGACAGCAACAGGTAGAACAGCATGCTCCAGGGTGCTGCGGACGTAGATTGCCGTGCGTGGTTTCCGTGGGTTGTGGGCTCCACTAGGCAGGGTGCCGCAGTGCAACTGCGTGTGGCACAGGTAGTGGCGCGCGAGTAGCTCTTGTAGCCCCGGAGCCGCAGGTTCACGGCCACGGTGTATGCTTCCTGCAGTGCGAATACTTCCAGGTCGCACTGTTGCAGGTACTCAAACAGCTGTCCGTGCCGCTGCCGCAGCGAGTTTGCATTCCACTGTAGCACCCTCAGGCGGCAGCGGCGGGACCTCGATGGGTTGCTAGCCGTGCTCGTGCTGAGCTGATGGCACGCCTCCCACCTGGAGGCAGAGGGCTTGAAGTGGGCTATCAGCAGGCGGCATCTCTCCGATGGCATTGAGTGTCAGCTGCAGGCTCGCGATCAGCTGGTCGCGAGGGTCTGTACAGGCCTGCTGTGGTGGTGTGGCTGGTGCCCCCGTAAGATGGTCCGGCTCGGAGGGTCTGTGGGGCTGCTTTGGGTAGCTGGCTAGCAGAGAGCATCGCCGACTTGTACATTCGTGAGTGGCGGGTTAGGGCTTGTGCATAAGTGACCTGCGTAAAGGTCTTCGCCTGCTGCGTCTCTTCCCGCACAGAGGCTCGGACGGCACGACGAGAGAGGGGAGTAGGGCCAACCGCCATGATGGTTGCCACCCTGCGTTCCTCCTGCCACCTGGGGTAGGCAGGAGTATTACCAGGGTGATTTCCACCACTATTGTTTCAGTGGGTGGCATTTCGGCAGCTTTGTCCTCACTTGTGCGACCTCCCAGGGTGCAGGCAGCTCGTAGCTCTGTCTCAAGTTGCAGCCGCGTGCCCATAGCGGCCACATTGCTGGCACTGCAGTGAGCGTAGTCTCTCAGGCCTCACCCGGAAGTGGAGCCTGTATATGAACACATGCTCGGGAGTGACCGAGCTGCTAAAGCTTAGCGTCACCATGTAGCTGGAGCGGGTCGCCGACAGGATAGGGAAACTCGACTTGATCGCCCCAGCCGGCTCCGTGTAGGTACACTCGCCATCAATGCCGGGTATAAACCCCATGCTGTTTCCCGGACACCTGATGGACGAGCCACATTCCAGTAACTGGAATGGCCCTCGGCGCTCCGTGTTAGCGAGGAGCTCCTCCAATCAGGCTTGCGAGGTCGCGTCTGCGGCCACAATGTTTCTCTTTGTGTTAACACGGACCGCGGACACACGTGGTTGCGCAGAGCGCACAGCGGCAACTGCAAGGCGGGATCCCCGCTCGAAGGCCCCTCCCGGGACAGAAAGCGGAACAGGGCCGTCCCCACCGCTGCTGGATTAACTAGAATGGTGGGGACTTGTTGTAGACCCCTGGCGCAATGCTGGGCATTCCTAGGGAGGACCGTGGTGAACGCGTCCTGTGTTGGTTCGCCACTCTTGGGTGCCGGAGAGTGTGCGATCTAGGGGCTGGTGGTAGTGGCCTTTAGTGGCGCCTCTTGCGGCGGAGAAGCCGTTGGGCCTCAGGTGGTAGCAGTCGCTGGAGGCTGCAGGCAACCCGGAGTTGGTCGTCACTCCCCCTTGCCCTTCTTTTTCGAGGCAAGCCACTTTGTTGGAGAAGCTGACGGATCCTTCAGTAAGGCAGCTGCGCTGTGTGGCTTGCCGATTGTCGCCTTCTCAGCTGGTGTCTGTCCGAGGGCAGCCTGTAATGGAGGTTCCTGGGGAACCTCCGAGACTGCCTTGGCCTCTGTAGTAGACTTGGCAGGGTTGTCTACAAAGGAAACCGTTGTCTGGGCAATTACAGCTTTTCCGGTAGTGCAGTCTGTCGGGAATGGCAGCATGGGGCACCGTGGTACTGGTTGCGGATGCGGTTGAAGCGACAGCCCGGTCCTCAGCTGTGGAGCAAGAAGGGACAACCGCTGACTTCGTCTTGCCCTCAGGGAGGGTGCTGAAACCCATCGAGTGCTCTGGGGTGTCACCCTCGTCATCTCTGTCGCGGCCGCGTTTCCGAGAGGCAGACAGATACAGATCTTCCACATCGGAGCTCCCGAGGAGTTCGGCGGAAGTTGATTCGGAAGAACCAGAAGGCCGATCCGACTGGGGAAGTGAGGACAGTATTCTTGCTAGAGGGCCGGGGTGGGAGGCTCCGACAGGGTAAGAGAACGACCGCGAGTGTCAGGGGTGTTGTAGTGTGGCGCTACAGCCGCTGCCACAGCAGCAGCGCGCTAGGTGAGCCATTTGTCCCCGATTTCTGCCTATGTGCTGCCCATGTCTTGTGGTCATAGGGGGCAGGGTGTTTTTTCAAGCTGCACTTGCAGCTTTTCTTCCCGGTCTCCCCCAATCTGTTGGAAATAAAGATATATTCAATTCAATGTCGCCTCTGCGGCTTCGCGTTGCCGATGACCAAGACAGTACGTGGACCAGGTCAGCGGTACCTCGATGCTTGTAGCACTCCACATTCGTCGGTAGCCAGCGCGAGGAGCGCGCTTGTTTGGTGTGGCAAAGTCCGTCGTAGTACATTATAATTCGTGCGCGCACGCACACGCACAAAAGAAAAGCACGTGGGACGAACACACGCGAATCGCAGGGTTCGCTCGCACCAGTGCGGCGCGCGTGGAAGCACACTACACACAATTGTCACGCACGTGGGAAGCGTCACCATCGCATTCGCAAACACTACGCACACGGTAGTTGTAATTTGAACACGCGCACAAACGCAACACCGGCGAATGTCGATACAATCCACCGTACACAAGAGGTAGCGTACACGTGGTGAGTCACACGCACAACTCCGGCGCACGTGGTGATCGTGAACGACCAGCCATACACGCACAAACCCACGCACGGGAGCAGAGGAGATTCCTCAGACGGCAAAGTCCGGCGTGTAGCGCAAGATATATTACAAAAGTACATACGCAAAAGCGTGGTAGAAGTGGCAAGGAACACGAGCCATGTTCAGCAGCCCGGCAGGCGACCACCGATAACTTGAAAGTAGCGACAGTGTCCACCCCGCGGCGCTTTCCTCCGCGATTCTCCTCGCGCGCCAGCTCGAGCGCTGCGCACAGCACGCTCTTTCTCCTTGACTCCCGCGGACGGGATGCAGCATTTGATGGAGGCGCACGATTTCGGGCCACTTGGGTGCCCCAGTGGGGTAGAAATTTTTTTAAAATGGTTATGACAGCATTGAGAATGCTAAAGGTAACGTTTATGAGGAGGTTCGTTTCACCTTAAAGCCATTTTTATGGGGCATACTGATGCAAAAAGAGCTTTCAGGGGAGTTGTACACTCCACACATTTTTTTTCTGCATCATAATAGGATGCGTTACGTTGTGGATCCCTCTTCTCTTGTTTTTTTCTTGCCCCTGCAACCATGTGCACCACAGTCATTATATTCCAGTGTTAGTGTTATTCAGAAATTAGTTTCCAGTGCATCGTCTATCCAAAAGGTTGTCTTCTCAATGTGAACGTAGCTTCGCGGCGCTGCCTCTAAACTGAATAGGACGCTCGCGCTATGTCAGATCGAGCAAGCGTGCTCGATCACGTAACACCCCCTGCAGCTTGCCTGTGTCCATAAGAAAGCTAAATAATAACCGTAACCTACTGATGCGTGCATGGCAGCCGAAGTCGAAGGAAATTGAAGAGCAAAAAATAGTGCGGAAACTCTACTGTCGTTGTCTATGTATACGTAAGCATATCCCCGATAATAAGTTAGCCTAGCCCCAAATTTTGGTTTGTGCACCGCCAGATTTCCGCTTGGCTTATCCCTCAGTTTACTTTGACTCACGTCGAAATTTGGAGTTGACCATCAGCCAGATTTAAGTTGACCAACCCCAAAATTGCTCCCCCGCCCCGCAGATTTCAACTTACCTTATCCCCTAATTTAATCTATGAGGATAGCAATAGGGGCTTGTTGGTACGGCATACCTTATTTTGTTATAGCGCAAGCTTGACACGGACAACAGAAGGCACATCAGACACACAAGCGCTGTGTGTGTCAGATGTGCCTTCTGTTCTCCGTGTCAAGCTTGCGCTATAACAAAATAAGATATGCCCTAATTTAAGGTCACGTGACCACGTGGCCATCAATGATGCCACAGCCAACGTCACAGCCGATGCCACTGTTGGAGCCGGAGCCACGTGAAGTTATTTAGCTGCGCAATTCTGTAGAGTGCACAGCGCGGGTTCCTGAGAAATTGCCCAAAGACCAGCAATTGGTTTTGACGCCCTGGTCTCTGATGAATACTTTTCGAGTGCTTTTGAATAACCTGCACACTTCGTCAGCACGAAGTGCAGTTCAAGTGCTAGGTGCTCTCAGTTGAGTACTTTCAAGTCTTGAGTATAGATCATGGCTCGACCGCAGCATTCTCTTCGCACTTAAGTCGAAAAGGCTGGGTTTTCCTTTAACGATATACTGCCACGTCCAGCAACGTATTGCTGACGACCAGTAGCTCCTTGGTCATCACACGTGAGTTTGACGCGATTGACCAGCTATGGGAAGCACCAAGAGTAGCTCCAGGCAGCAGAATGTATCGGCGGGGTATTTGCTGGGCCTTGACTGATTTCAAGAGAACACACAATTTTCCCTCTATACATCTTTCCTCTTTCTGTGCTCTCTTTCCCTTTCGCCAAGGTAGGGTAGAAAACAGGATGCTCGTGCGGTTGACCTCCCTGCCTTTCCTCTCTTTGCGGTCTCTCTGTTAAGACCACGTCCAAATTTTCATTTGGCCACAACCTTCGCGAAATGCGAAGGTTGTGGGCTCGGTTCCCACCTGCGCCAAGTTGTTTTTCCTCATCATCATCATCACCATCCTGGTTACGCCCACTGCAGGGCAAAGGCCTCTCCCATACTTCTCCAACTACCCCGGTCTTGTACTAATTGCGGCCATGTTATCCCTGCAAACTTCTTAATCTCATCCGCCCACCTAACTTTCTGCCGTCCTCTGCTACGCTTCCCTACCCTTGGAATCCATTCCATAACACTCAATGACCATCGGTTATCTTCCCTCCTCATTACGTGTCCTGCCCATGCCCCTTTCTTTTTCTTGATTTTAACCAAGATATCATTAACTCGAGTTTGTTTCCTCACCCAATCAGCTCTTTTGTTATCCCTTAACGTTACACCTATCATTCTTCTATCCATAGCTCGTCGCGTCGTCCTCAATTTAAGTAGAGCCCTTTTCGCAAGCCTCCAGGTTTCTGCCCAATACGTGAGTACTGGAAAAACACAGCTGTTATAAACTTTTCTCTTGAGGGATAATGGCAACCTGCTGTTCATGATCTCAGAATGCCTGCCAAAGGCACCCCAGCCCAATCTTATTCTTCTGATTATTTTGGTCTCATGATCCGGATCCGCAGTCACTACCTGTCCTAAGTAGATATATTCCCTTACCACTTCCAGTGCCTCGCTACCTATCGTAAACATCTGTTCTCTTCCGAGACTGTTAAAAATTACTTTAGTTTTCTGCAGATTAATTTTTAGACCCACTCTTAAGCTTTGCCTCTCCACGTCACTGAGCATGCATTGCAGTTAGTAACCTGAGTTACTAATCAAGGCAATATCATCAGCAAATGGCAAGTTACAAAGGCATTCTCCATTAACTCTTATCGCCAATTCTTCTCAATCCAGGTATCTGAATACCTCCTGTAAACACGCTGTGAATAGCATTGGAGAGATCGTATCTCCCTGCCTGACGCCTTTCTTTACTGGGATTTTGTTGCTTTCTTTATGGAGGACAACAGTGGCTGTGGAGCCGCTATAGATATCTTTCAGTATTTTTACATACGGGTCTTCTACACCCAGATTCCGCAATGCCTCCATGACTGCTGAGGTTTCGACTGAATGAAACGCTTCCTCTTAATCAATGAAAGGTATATATAAAGGTTGGTTATATTCCGCACATTTTTCTATCACCTGATTGGTAGTGTGAATATGGTCTATTGTTCAGTATCCTTTACGGAATCCTGCCTGGTCCTTTCGTTGACGGAAGTCTAAGGTGTTCCTGATTCTATTTGCAATTACCTTGGTAAACACTTTGTAGGCAACGGACAGTAAGCTGATCGGTCTATAATTTTTCAAGTCTTTGGCATCCACTATCTTATGGATAAGCACTATATTAGGGTTTTCCAATATTCTGGTACGCTCGAAGTCATGAGGCATAGCGTATACAGGGTGGCCAGTTTCTCTAGAACAATCTGCCCACCATCCTACAACAAATCTGCTGTTACCTGATCCTCCCCAGCTGCCTTCCCCCTTTGCATAGCTCCCAAGGCTACCTTTACTTCTTCCAGCGTTACCTGTGAGATATCGAATTCCTGTAGACTATTCTCTCTTCCATTATCGTCGTAGGTGCCACTGGTACTGTATAAATCACTATAGAACTCCTCAGCCACTTCAACTATCTCATCCATATTAGTAATGATATTGCCGGCTTTATCTCTTAAGCATACATCTGATTCTTGCCAATTCCTAGTTTCTTCTTCACTGCCTTTAGGCTTCCTCCATTCCTGAGAGCATCTTCAATTCTATCCATATTATACTTGCTTATGTCGGCTGTCTTACGCTTGTTGATTAACTTAGAAAGTTCTGCCAGGTCTATTCTAGCTGTAGAGTTAGAGGCTTTCATATATTGGCGTTTCTTGGTCAGATCTTTCGTCTTCTGCGATAGCGTACTGGTATCCTTTCTAACGGAGTTGCCACCGACTTCTCTTGCACACTCCTTAATAATGCCCACAAGATTGTCGTTCATTGCTTCAACACTAAGGTCCTCTTCCTGAGTTAAAGCCGAATACCTGTTCTGTAGCTTGATCTGGAATTCTTCTATTTTCCCTCTTACCACGAACACGTTGATCGGCTTCTTATGTACCAGTTTCTTCCATTCCCTCCTCAGGTCTAGGCTAATTCGAGTTCTTGCCAAGCTATAGTCACTGCAGCGCAGCTTGCTGAGCGCGTCCACATCTTGTATGATGCCAGGATTAGCGCAGAGTATGAAGTCTATTTCTTTTCTAGTCTCGCCGTTCGGGCTCCTCCACGTCCACTTTCGGCTATCCCTCTTGCGGAAGAAGGTATTCATTGTCCGCATATTATTCTGTTCCGCAAACTCTACTAATAACTCTCCCCTGCTATTCCTAGTGCCTATGCCATATTCCCCCACTACCTTGTCTCCAGCCTGCTTCTTGCCTACCTTGGCATTGAAGTCGCCCATCAGTATAGTGTATTTTTTTTTACCTTACCCATCGCTGATTCCACGTCTTCATAGAAGCTTTCGACTTCCTGGTCATCATGACTAGATGTATCGGCGTAGACCTGTACAACCTTCATTTTGTTCCTCATATTACGTTTCACAACAAGACATGATACCCTCACGTTAGTGCTATAGAATTGCTCTATGTTACCAACTATATTCTTATTAATCAGGAATCCGACTCCTAGTTCGCACCTCTCCGGTAAAGGCTAGCAGCTAGCAGCCGAGCTTCAAACAGCACTTGGTCTCAGTGAGTAAAAAAACATATCTGAAAAAGAAAATTGTGGGAATATAAAGCAGTCTTACATTTTGGAGCAATGAGTGTGATGATTTAAGCTAAACTAAATGCTATACATGCTGAGAGCAACGTTATGAAGAAAGAAAATGAGTAATTGAAAGATATCGAATGCCATCTTCGCCAAAAAAATCGCACAAGCAGAACAATATTGGCGCGTGAACAATGTTGTCA
The DNA here is from genome assembly GCF_050947875.1 of Dermacentor variabilis. Lineage (NCBI taxonomy): Eukaryota > Metazoa > Arthropoda > Arachnida > Ixodida > Ixodidae > Dermacentor > Dermacentor variabilis. The sequence goes on from NC_134574.1 coordinate 131,359,417, forward strand.
TACGTGGTGTACCGAACGGTACAGACGAAAACCTTGTGCAACTAGCAGTTGATATTTGCACGAAAGTTGAATACCCTATTTTCCCTTCAGACATTTCTACCACTCACAGAGTGCCAACTGCTAATAACCTGAGAGCAAATAAAATAATAATTCCGTTCCTCTAGAGAGACAAAAGGAACCATTTCTAGAGAAAAACAGGGAAAGCTCAACTCACTGCGAAATATTTATTTATTTATTTATTTATTTATTTATACATACTGCAGCGCAATTTCCGCTATAGTAGGAGTGGGTTAAGAAAATGTACAGAAATACATATCCTGGCAAAAGGAAAAATTTGAGCCAATGGTTTTTTTAACGAACACTTTAAGTCTGCAAAGCAAATCACGCCTCTCTGAAGCATTGAAGCTGAAGAAAAGCAAACAAAGGAAGTTCCTGCGGACAGATCACTGTGTCCTGAAAGCCAGAAAAACCAGAACCAGTGCATCCACAATATGAGATCACCAGATGACTTACATGTCATCACATAAGGCTAACCTGCTACAACAGACGGAAGGAAAAAAAGAAAAAAATACACCAAAATGGTGTTTGAATTTCTAGAACCACGAATATTTAATATTCAGTTATCCACTTCATCAGACTTATCATTACTGCATCTTAACATAAGGAGCCTTCAGAAGCATTAGGATGAGTTTGTTGACCTTTGCGCAACACTATATCAAACGTTTCAATTTATTGCTTTATCAGAAATTTGTTTTTTGAAACATGTGTCAAACATATTCAATCCCCGGCTATCACCTGGAGCTCGCTTCTAGGCCAAGCTGATCATCAGGCACTACAAGTAACGAAACTATACATGGGGGTGCAGCTCTTCACGTAAGAAACAACGTAATATACAGAGCTAGAACAGACATAGCTTTAAGATCTACATAGTGCGAAGTACTCTTTATCGAAATGCTACCAAATAAATCAGCCAGAAGCCTTATACCTCATAACCATAGATGAACATTAGTACGCTTCATCTAAACGGCGCTTAAAGACAACAAAAATTATTTTTATCTTAATTAAATAGGTGGCGTGATAAAACCAGTAACAGTACTACTCAGATAAATATAGCGGGTGGTATCAACATTGCCATTAATTGAACCGGCACTTATAGCCACACGCACTTAATAATAAGCTAAGATTACAACAATTGTTCAGATTACCAACACGCATTACTAACTCAAGACTGAGCACATTGGCTGACATATTCGCAAACATATGTGACACCAAATTTTCAAGAGGGACATTAACATCTGGCATTACATATCACCTTCCACTGTTTGCGACCGTAACATCCAGACGCCAGTTATGTACTCAGCAAAAGCGTATGACATACAAATAAGACATCATTTTTGATGCCATAATGAATATAAATTGGCAGTCTGTATATTCGGTAGACACAACTGACAATAAATGTGAGCAGTTCATGAAACCATTTATTTCAAGTAAAACTAGGTGAATATGTTTCAAAGGAATCTAGGAGAAACGGAAAGCGAAAACCATGGCTAACTGCGGGTATTCTAAGGTCAATACATTCAAAGATAAGAGGTATAGTAAACTAAAGCGAAAACCGCCCAGCGTCACTTTAGAAAACAAATATAGGACATTGAGAAAAAAGCTTGAAAGCCTATGACAGTTTCTAAGCGAGATTATTTTGCATGGTAAAATTAAACAAGCATATGGTGACTCGGAAACTACGTGGAAAGGGATAAATACTGCCCTAAACTTGTGCAACACAAACAGTATATGTGGAATCTCGGCATGTGATACGATTGTAGTAGATCCTTCTATTATGGCTTAAAGCTTCAACAGTTACTTCACTACAATGCCGAAAAATTTAATGGTAAATAACTCACATAGATCACAATCAGACACACCAACAACAATTAACCATTAAAGTTCTCTCTTTCTTAAGCTTACATACCTTCATGATGTCAGCAACATAATTCTCTATTTAAGAAATACTTCATCAACCTGTCTAGACTTGGGGTACGTTTTACTGCTCGAACACTGGGCTGAAGAAAAATACGGATATTTAAAAAGAAATTCCACTGAACAGCGTTAGTTAACTCTGTGGAAAAACCTCAAATAAACTTAGAAAATTATTAACCATGAGTATCTTCATGTACCTAACCTAGGCATTTGATCTTGTGTACGACGACATATTACTAAAAAAAACTTGAAAAGTATGGTATTCGGGCAGCAACCTTAAGCCTAATTAGCACATATTTGAATAACCGGCAGCAGTACGTAGTGGTTAACAATATGTCGTCATCCCAAATGATAAGTAACAGCGGCATTCCCTAGGGATCCATATTAGGCCGTTTTCTTATTCTGGCATACATCAACGGTTGACCCGACTATGTCCCAGAAGGCTGTATTTTATACGCAGACGATACCAATATTTTTATTAAAGCTGGTGCGGAAACAGATCTTAACAAAAGAAGCCAGTGATATCCTCCTCCAACCACTTGATTGGCTTCAATCTGTCTTCTGGCAAAAACAAAGGAAGGTAACTGTGTAATTTTCACTGCAAAAAACACCCGACTAATGAACACTAAACCATTAAACTTCAACAACTCTCCTTTACAAAGGGTTAACGAGACGAAGTTTTGAGGCATCTACCTCGACAGTCAACTTAAGTGGCGTAAACATATCCATGAAACTACACTAACCTCCTATAAGAAAATTCCAATACTGTATAAACTACGTCAGATTTTTGCTTTGAACAGACTTCGTACTCTTTATTTAAGTTTTATACAATTGCATATTACGTATGCTATTGCCATATCTGCGCTCATGTACCACACCATTATATTGCAAATTATTGAAGCACAAGATGCAGCGCTTCCAGCATTTCTCTTCATGAAAAGATCGGAATAAATCACATTCGCGTAGCCATTACTTAATATACTGCCCTAAAAACGTAGCAATAATTGCCACATTCTCGTTTTGCTTTATAAAATCATGCACAAAATTATACGATGTCCTGTTGTAAAAATTTTGTATCAAAATATGAAATACCCGACCATTACGATCAGTCACCACGAAAACGCCAAACATTCCAAAATATCGCACTAATTATGGATCACTTACATTCTCGCATGTCGCATCGCAACTTTGGAAGAGATTGCCAGAGATCGAAGAGCACAATGGCCATTTACCGGCTACAAAATTAATCTTCTCTATTTTGTGCTCGCGTCACTTGCTCAAGGAGTTCGCACCATGTCTGTGCTGTCTCACACATTGTTTTAGAGCGCAGCTCTTTGGCGTCCGTTCCTGGGTTTCGCGTCGTCGTCGGCGTTGTCGTCGGCCTCGTAACCAGCTCCGCCCCCCTTTCATCCCCCCAGCGCTAGCAGCGACCGACTGATAACGCTGGATGCCGCTGACGCCGCTAGAGAGTCAAGATAACGTGACTGCATAGAACACCGTCGCCGCCATGCAGAAAGAGGAGGAAAGGGTCCCCCCCCTGTTCTTGTGTGGCGGATAGGGTGCTCTTCAGTTGCCGACGCGCCGGTTATTTCACGTAGGCCCCGGCACGTCGACGAATACGTGACCACCTTCCCACGGCTAGACCTGGTTCTTAGCGCTGCGGAAGCGAGGGTATCATATTGTTTGTGTCGGCATCGGCGGCGTTGTCCCTGAAACCAACTCCGCAGCTGGGGTTGACTCACTATCGGCGTCAGCGGCATCAGTCAGTCCCTGCTATCTCTTCCCTCCTCCCTTTATCGTGTTGTCCGCTTGCTGCGCGCGCTTCTGCCCCATCGTTTGCCGCTGGGTGTACACGCCGCCCGCCTCCCCCCTCTTCCTGCGAGTCTCCGGTTGTCAAAGCGCCGGCTCGAACTTAATTCCTTTCTTCGCTCCTCCTCCAATGCAACCCCTGTGCGGTGGCAATCAGAGAGCCAGATCGGTGGCGGCGGATCTGTATATGTGCACCGCCCGAGCCGAAATTGCCGCTGCCGTTCGCCACTGCGAAATTATCTGCCAGTTCTTTCTGAGCCATGAGCGAGACGACCGATGGAAGTCCTCCGTCTGCTGCTGCTGCTGCTGCTGCTGCTAAACGAGCTGCCAGAGCAGAGGCCCAGCGCCGTCGCCGTCAGAATCCAGAGGTGCGTGACGCCGAAGCAGAAGCTTACCTAGTGGAGTCTTTGTTAAAAGAATACGTGTGAAAAATAAAAAAAAAATTCTGTGATAGCGCATACATGTGTTGCTCGATTTCTTTGCCTCAATCTATCGAAAAGGTAAAACAGCTTATTTGCTGCGCTCAAATTTCGCATTAGGAAGTAACGTAATCGTCGGTAATTTTTTTTCTCACGCGCTATAATCTTTATATAACAGCATGTAAAATAACGTGCCCCTTCACAACTCATAAGAGAGCAATAGGGCACAACCTTTGTACCATAAACAATGTACTTATATTCATGTGATTAACAACAGAAGTTAAACTTCAATAAATAAGAAAACTGGAACTTGTACATTTGTTTGCTGCATCATTTGCATTAGGAAAACTGGCGTGCACGCGTGTATTGCATTCGTGTTACGCATCGTGAGGATTCTCATATTGTCTTGTGTTTCTTCATTTCTTGTTCATTTTAAATGTATGGACGGCTTCTTAGCTAGTCTCCTTTGAAAGTATCAGCCATAGCGTGGAATTCATCATAATCAGCAACACCCGTGATCATATCGAATTGGTGTTAGCAGAAAATAAATATACCTGCGATTGTAGCTTAGCGGTTAGGAACGTAGGCATCGAACTGTTAAAACGGTTTGCTTTAATAAATGAGTTGTGATCTTCGTGAAGAACTTTTATTTGTTGAAATGATTTTATTTAAGTGTTATGAATAAATACTTGACGGCTAGCCTTGGTGAATAAATCCCCAAGGGCAGCCGCCTGGGCACCTACAGGAATACAGAAGATGGCAGTGCCGTCCTGCCTGCCAGATATTTTGCGGGACACCAGCTGTAATACCGACCCACAAGCCACTTTCAGTGTAACTACGAAATGTTCGCATAGAAATGTACGCTTCAAAAAATACTATTTGTTGCGGGTTGAGGTTGAACATGCTATAATCTGCATTCAGTGCTCTTCTGGTTCAAAGAAATACTGTAAGGCACTTCATTTCAACATCCAGGATTAAGAAAAGCAACAAAAGGCTTGACAGAGGCCCAAACCCTGTGTAAAACGAGCAGGCATCAGAATTCACCAAGTGACAGCGTCCGGCTGAAGCCTACTCACAAATGAAGTTTCCGCAGAAAATTATTTGAGCAGATAGAGTCCTTACAGCATAGAAATTGGGTAAACGTCACTCCAAGAAACCAAAAAACAAAGGAACACCGATTTAAAGAAAAGGTATGACCGGTCGTCAACCGGCTCCGCACAGCCCACTTTTTCTTTACTCTGTCAAGCGCGTTGCACTGCACTACCGACTTGTCCACATGCACAATTTTAGTCAGATAAAGGTAGAGATAACAAACAATGCCCACAAAAGGCTGGGAACGATCTTTTACAGAAGAATATAACTTACCGAATCTTATTGTTGCACCCGAACAACAGGCATAGGCATACAAACAGCAATTTTTGACAGTTGTGTCGCAAAAGTGTGAATAATCTTGTGCGCTTTCACGAAGAGTGCAACGCTTCCACTTGGCACTGTAGAGCTTAACGAAGGCGAGTATTTTGAAATTGATATGAGCCAACGAATAGGAAGGTCTATGGTAACCTTTACTTCAAGAATACTTCATAAAAGGCCGTTGTTTGACATTTGCGCTCATGCTGTATTTGAAATTTTATATCCTAATCTTTATTTAGTGAGATACACATACCTTCCATAACTTGGATTTTACCCTAGTGTTTTTTGACCTTCTTTGTTGGATAACCTTTTGGATACGGCTGCTATATGTGACTCTTTACGCGTCCGCTGCCACATAGTACATAAGAGGTCATGTTTCTAGATCTCACGTTTTTAAAAAATTGCCTCTGGCAAATCAATTAATTCTTGTCTCTGAGTTGGATTCTTGGAAGAAGCTGTCATTATTAGTGCGAGAACTTGAAACACTGATTCAATTATTTAACCAACACTCATTATTGAACTGATTAAAACAGCATACTGCAATTTACGAATGGTAAACAGTTTGCAAGATGTGTCCGCATGAAATGAATCTTCAGGGTTACATCAGTGTTGATATACTATTTCCGAACTCGTGGGATGAAATCCAACTGTGTTTCATTTACATTAATACTGCAATGCATAAAAGAAAGCTTTATGAAAAAATAAAGTGAACTGCAGTGCATTTCTACGGCACGTTTGATGACACATATCTGAAAGCTGGTATCATTTTGAAATTTCATTCCAATACGCCATGTAAGCTCACCGGCTACATTTCGTAAATTACAATATATATATTAGAAGTGAGAGGATGCAAAGAAGTGACCTTGCCGAATCAGGTAATGCTTCGGCACTGTAGCAAAATCCTGGAAGAACAATCCCAACCGGACGATCAACTCATTTCATGGCACGCTTAAGTGCGTGTTTTTTTAAATTAGTCGAAGCCAGGAATTTTTCCAGCAACTGGTTGTGCTTTGAGGGATGGCGCAGTTCAGTTCTGTCAATACAGCGAGAACACAAGTCGGGAAGAAAGGGCTAGTGGATGAAATATTGGTAGTAATAGTTCTGAAGATTATTGCGCTATATCTGTTGTTACAATGGCTACGAAACTGTGTCAAGAGGATTCAAGCTTGCTTATGGAGTCATTCCGGGCGCCCAGATCCGCGGTTTGCCTTTCTTGGAGCGGTTAAAAGAATCGCGCCTCTCCCTAGGCGCTGAATGCGTCGTCTGGCTTAGGGTTGCGTCCATCGACTCCTGGGAGGCGCTTGACTTCCGCTTCCACGAGTGGGGTGTTTTCTAGGTAGGCCTTGCCTCGAAAAGCAGGGCCTTGGTTGCCCCAAAACCATTGGTCGATGGACCCTCTCCCAGAGACGGAACAGCAGCGCTGGATGCGTCGCCTGGGGGGCTGGGGGCACTGCTGCAGCCACACTCCTTGTGGGCCGAGCCGATGCCGTAGTTGCGGCCGTGTCGCCCCCCTACGGGCTGCACCACGATATCCTGCGGTATGGAGGAAGGAAATAAATTTTCCCGCTTCCTGAAACGAAATGTTCTGTTTAATCTTTAGCGTAATTATCTCATTTTTGCTCTTTCAAGAAAGGCAAGACCGGTAGTACGCAGGGTGGTCACCGTCGCAGTATGCGCAGTGGTGTGTCTCAATACACTTGTTGGCAGGATTGCCGTGCGACGTGCACTATGTCCATATGGACGGCCCCGGCAGCTTTGAGAACCGTTAACAAGTAGCTGGCGCTTAAAGCACCGGCGCGGGTTGGGAATGTAGGGAATAATTTGTATTTTCAGATGGCCCGTTTCAATATATCCTAGTAAAATGCTCGTGTAGATCGTCAAAATTAGGTGTTTAGTAGGGATCTCTTTCTCATCCCAGCTGATCGTTATTTTTTGGACATTTGTCCCGTGTCTTTCATTCCAGCTCTCAAGCAGCTTGGTTTCACTCAAGCCAAGGATATCTTGCTGAGATGCGATTCCGCATGTACTGTTCAGAGAACCGTGCGGATTCATCGAGACGATATCGAGACGTATTATCAATTTCAAGAAGTCAGGACACATTCTCTAACGGAATTCTTGTCAATGACTTCGAGCGACAGGTCACACCTGGCCGCCTTGACTGAGTGTGCTCATCACGTTTGGCGGACTGAAGCTATTCTGTAATGGGGAAGTTATGGCCATGGCGTTTCCAGTGCAATGTAGGCGACGAACTGTGCTCCAAAACTGCGTAGCATCGCATGCGGGCACGATTTCTTGTGGACAAATATATAATACTTCGTTGGACAAGCTTTGAGTATGAGAAGTAAAAGGACAAGAGTGACTTTCTACTCATCGGTTCGAAGAACCGATGAGTAGGTGATCAGGTGATATAAAAAACATAATCAAGAATTCACAGAAATTTCGTGCGTCAGCTCAAGAAACGCCAGCACCTTCTTTAATGTCTCTACTATGCGATTCGTAGCTGTGCGCAATCTGGAATTTGAGGCGCGTTGCAGAGAGAGGTGCAGCCTCTCAAGCTGACGCACGAACTTTCTATAGATAATTGATTACCCTTTGTGGACCTCCGGCTGTGCCTTTCGAGCAAACATGTGTGCTGCTTCTTTGAACCGAAGAGTAGATAGTCACTCTGGCCCTTTAACTTGGCACACGCGAAACATTTCAAACGAGGTATTTTAAATTTATCCACAAGAAATAATGTCTACATGGGATGAAGCACAGTTTTGCAGCCCAGTTTGGTCATCTATTCTGTGCTGGACAACCAATGGGCATAATTTGTGTCATTACAGAACAGCATCTTAAGTCCACTAAACCTGGTGAACCAGCTCAGTCATGGTACCAGCCTGATGAAAGGCGCCGGCATGCAGTGCTCCTCCGCGCTCGTGATATTTCCGATCGGCTGAAGAAGAATGGACGGAGTGCGGGCATCACTGCGGTTTTCGAGGCTCCGAAAAACCTGTCAAAATTCTGCCATCGTGTGAATGCGCTTGCATCGCAGCGGAGTCTTTTCCTTGTTAAGCAAAGAATAAATTTTGTGGCATGCGCCCCAGCCATGATTTACCAGATTCCCCTGTCGTTCTGTCATAAATATGGAGAAACCGGGACCTACACGCGCTTAAGGGAGCACCATTTTAACGCTCACAACACTGTACAAGGCCGTTTGGTCCTACTTCGCCGTGAGTGCGGCTGCGTTCCTCTCTTTGAACGTACTGAAGTGTTCGCACAACAGCTTTGCAGCTTACACGAAAAATCGAAGAGGCTGATTTCATGAGAAACTGGGCTGTTTGTGTGTTATTTCCGGTCCTATCGCGCTCATACATAGTGGAGTCTTGTATTTGTGCAGGTTTTCATAATAATGTGCGTTTTTTAACAGCAGATCTGTTTAAGCTTGTGTACCAGCCGTTTCAAGAATCAAGGATCAAGGATGACTCTCCAACAGCCGTGGCCTGCGGCCACTCACAACTAGGCGCGGATATGCAAATGCAAGTGGAGAGAAGCAAAGTCTAGGCTAGACGTAGAGAGGCAACAGCTAGGAGCGCGCATCGAGCCGAAAGTGTTCGAGTGAGGAGGTGCGCAGTGGGGGATTGACTGCACCTAGAGATGACCAGACGTGCACGTGCACTCTTAGTTGAGAGACGCGGAGTGCGCCGGCGGGATCAGTGTCCGATCCACCGATAAGTTGGGCAAACCTAGCAAGGTTCTCTTTCCCGAAGAAGAGAAGCGATAGCAAATGAGGAGAAGGAGGCGGGTGGGAGGAGGCGACCGGTTAGAGTCGGCGATGGGGCGCGAGTAGGAGCGGTGATGGGGAGGTGTCCCTGTGCTGCACGCCATTTCTAAAGGTGGAATCCGCTGGTCCATAGCACCAGAGGTAGCTTGCACGAGAATGTGGTCACGGAATTGCGGCGGCACCGACGGTAGCTTTCTCCGCCGCTGGTGCTCACGCAACATGGCGGCGTCTGGTTCTGCCTCAGTGACACAGCTACTTGCAGACGGCGCAAGCCACAGCTGTCACCACCTTAAGCGTTCGCTTCCGTCACCCCGTGTGTTCTACAAATCTAGTTCACAGCGAGTGGTCTTCGATCTCTCATCCCAGACTGACTCAGGACTGTGTAGCTGTGTGCACCAAAGCTCAATGACTATTTCTATTGTCTTCATGACTATTACTACCACGTGACCATAGTGCACTACCGGGCCGACCCGCGACGAAGGCGAAGCTGGCTTTAAGCAATGCCTATATGTGGCCAGATCCCGACAATTGTCCAATAGCGGGCTGACCCGTGGAGGAGGTGAATCAGGATTTAAGCACTCTCCGTACGTGGGCCGATCGCGAATATAGTGAAATACCGACCCCAGCCATGGCATAGATGAAGCAGGATTTAAGGACTTCCCATACGTGGGCCGATCCCGAAAATACTGCCATAGCGGGCCGACACATGGCGGAGTTGCAGTTCGCCATTAAGGGGCTCACATACACAGCTTCGCTGGACATCCTTCTTCACAGAGTGGAAGGGAACTGAATTTTTTTTGCATCTGACTATATGCCTTGTACAAATGACTTGCTGTTAGGGCGCCTCTTCTGTATTCTTTTGATTTTTTCCGCATGCAGAAGATGAAATATAATTTTGACGAAAATATAATGTTGATGAAATATATAATTTGACCACGGTATTTATAAGGTGTATGTCAGCGTTATGTGTAGCCTCAGACTTAGTCCTCCGCCTTACCGCTGTACGTGGATTTAATTATCATTAACCAATGAGGCCAGGCCCTGTCCTTGCTGCATAAGTGAATTGAAACATTAGGTAGATCCCATTTGCCGTGGGAATCTATGTGAGCGAAGCTTTCTGTGCTGTGTGCCTTGATTGATGATCAGATATTTACCGGTGATGTTGGCTGTGCGTGTCACTATTCTTCGGCGTCTAGGCTAATAAAAGAGTCGTGCGTTGATGTTAAACTTTGCATTGCATGCATCACTCTTGTTTGTAACACAAAGCAAGACGCGCTTCTTTGCGGCGTTGTTGTGCACCATTGTATATATCTTCCGAGAAAGTTGGCATTGTCGTTGCCTAACACGGTACTTCGCATTGAGGAAGAAATTTTGAAATTAAGTTGAAAATGGGGCGTCACGTGCCAAAAGCACAATGAGATAATGAGTTGAAAAGTAGAACGTTAGTAGAAAGGTAATGCTGCAGTTTCTGCAATGCTTTCGGAGTGGGCAACACAACTGTCAATAGAATGTTGTGGTGACGCCCATGAAGCTCCGGAGGGACTCTGCACATGCGACACGATAGGAAGGTCAAAACCAGCTTCGAGCGTGGCCTTTCCTCTATGCGGCGCTCCTGCCATGCATGTTCGCGCTCTTAACCGTGTCCCAATACGGCGTGCAAGGCAGCGACATTAGCAGTCCATATAATAATAGCTCATCCATATAATGGATATGCCAAGGCTGTACATGGAGCATATAGCCTTAAATATAATCTTCAGCAACTAGAACGTCCACAACTAAAACTTCCGTATCGAGTGCACCTGTTGATTATTTTGTCGCTGCAAAAAAGCTGCATCTAGAATACTTGGGATAGTAGGGGTTGCTGCGGAGTTTTAAGCTGGGGCGCAGTGATCGTCAAAAGCTATATTTTCTCGAAGTATAGTTCGGAATTGTGGTTGACAGCGGGAGAACGACTTCTTGTGTCTGCTGATTTGCCAATAAGGTTTCGTATTTGACGGATGTTGGTGCGTGTGAGTCGTGTATTTTCAGCTTTCTTTGATTGCATATCCAAAGCACAAGGAAAATTACGCTGAAGTCTCAGGTTCGTCAGAGAACAGCCGGCACTCGCCAAGTTCAAAGGCTTAGCAACACGACAGAAAACGGCCTCTACTTATAATACACACTTACCCCGCCCCCTTAGCATAATACTGCACGAAAGCTGCTCCATTAAGGACTCCTAAAGTCACAGCCTTTAGTGCAATTAAAAATAACAGGGGCGTGACAAACACAAGAGAGCGCTCTGTCACGTTTCTGTCTTTTTGAGATGCGCTAAAAGATTTGCCATTATGAGTAAATCGTACCAACCAGCCCAAGAATCAGCCTTGTCCATTAAGGACAGCTAGAAAAATAAACATATATGCTCACGGTATGACGCCACCATCATGGCCGGCTAAGTAATCAGAAGGGTAAAAAAGACAAAACAGAAATATAAAGGAACAGAAACATCAGTAAAATAATATATATTATTGGCATATTGATATAAGTTTTGGTAACGTTTCTGTGGAACTTTAGTTTTATCATTATATGTAGTAGCACTTCCTGCATGCATGACGTTATTAAGCGCGCTTCACCTTCAGTTAAGCAAGAGCGGATTCGATGACGGTGGACACACACTGTCAAAAAGCTGACGTGAGGAAGCGAGGCAGGAGCAGCGAGCGACGAGACCATCGTTCTGCCTATCACTTCTAAACAAAGTCAGAAGTGAGAACACAGCTCCCATGCCGCTACAAGCCATCCGCGCCATCGGAGCACCTAGAGTCCGTAACGATCGCAGATCGCTTTAAAAGTAAGGCGTGCGCGGTAGCACGTGGCTGCTCCGTATACGCAGCTGCTGCCGGAGTAGAACGCACCCTGCCCATCCTGACAACACTGTGAAAATACATGACATCACAGCTAGCTGGTGCACGAAATTCCAGCAGGCGTCGCCACCCGTCTTTTCTTAATGACCTTTTTCTGGCTTCACGAAGCGTCCTATCGTGGTAAGAGTGGTGCTTTTGACATTGTAGAAGAGCAGTTTACTGATACAGAAGAAATCATTTTTCTCTTTAGTGTCCCTTGTTTTGCTTGCCAAAACGAGCCAACATCATATACCTGACACGCATTTATCACTGTCCGCTCAAATTTAGTCAAGGACAAATCTACTTAAGCCCACCTTTCACATCTGCGACTAATTACCAATTCAGTTACATAACAAACCAGCGCGTACAACAGTGAGTTTGTATTGGCGTGGATGCTATAGTTTCTGTAGAGTGCCGGTATCAAGTGAATAAGGGCCTCACGTGTCTAGAAGAGAAAACACGCAGGCGAAGGACAAAACATGTTATTTGAATAGCTCACAACTTGTTTGTGCGTTGAGGTGCGAAAAAAAAACGCGAGTTGGGAAGATACAAACACCAACAACATAGAGAACGGTTTCGCAGCCAGTAATGTATGCAAGCAAATTGTCTTTCTTAGCATCGAAGAAGTTCAGCCAGACTAGTAATAGAAGTGGTAAGCAAACTTATTGGGGTCATGAGGTGCTTGGTAGGGGCCTGCTAGGTAGGTCTTTACTCAGCCGTTGCTAGTCCCATGGCGGAACGTTCACGAGCATTCTGGACAACCAGGAGCTGGACGACTTGTCTTGGGTCTGTGATGACCTTCGTCCAGTCTTCTTCTTAGTTAAAATCCTGTAACACAGGACACTGCCAGTGCATGTGTTTAAATGAGCAAAATTTTGTGCTAAAATCTGGGCAGAGTGGATCAATGTCGGGGAGGAGCATGTTGAGAAAGTCCCGAGAGGGGTAGTACCCCATCTGAAGCATGCGGAGCGTGCTAGCTTGTGATCTGTTGAGGTGATGATGGGGAGATTGAAAACTCTGCCCATTCCCTCTGTAATGTGATGTGATTTCGTGAAAAGTAACTAGAGGACCAATGTGGACGAGGTCTCCCGAACTTACCTGAGAGACCGTCCCCTCACAGCATAAAAAATCTCGCGATCGGTCGTGGACTATGTCATTGAGGTTCAGGTGACCCGGTAATACGTCTGGTTCTATGTGTGTTTGCCGTTGAGAATCACAGCTGTCTCTTTGGCTATCAATCCCGATGCGAACGCTCCAACGACTAGCGAAGCTGCCGTGATGCCGCTTCGCTCAAGACCTTGTCTTGAGCACTGTAATTCTGACAGTACTCAAGGTACTGCCCTTGTCTTGAGTACTGTCAATGTTGTCATTGACTAGTGCTACGGAAAACTTGTTGGCACTGGCGTGTGGCGCCACGTCAACAAAGGTCTCCGTTCCGGATATGTTCTTTAATAAAGCCCCTTGCTATCCTTCGAGCTTTATTGTGCTGGGGGTGGACGCTTCTTGGAGAAGGGTCTACCTATAAAGGAGTTTCTTGTTTGGTTATCAAGTTGCGTAGTCGCTCCCTGACTGGAGCTAGGACGGAGGCCTGCCACATCCAGCAGTCTTCTGCGTGCTTTGCAGTTTGATATTCTAATAACTTGTGCTGACTTTTGCGCGTATATTAACTCAGAAGTTGTTTTGTGTACTCCCAACGTCGTGAGTTCCTCTGCGCTATCTGTGATTGGCACGTCGAGCACCCTTTTATAACTTTTGCGCATGAGCGTATCTAATTCATTTCTTTCCGTTTTGGTCCAATTGAGGGCCGCGGCTATGTAAATGACATGGCCCATGAGGAAAGCATGGTGAGCCCTAAGCAGCATATCCTCGCCTATGCTGCCTTTCTTGTTGTACACTCGCATAATCAATCAGATAATGTCTTCCGTTTTCGTTGTGGGACGGACTATAGTCTTAGCGTTGCTGCCCATTGAGTGTAATGAAAGTCCTGGGCTTTTTATATAGTCTACTCTTTTTATTTTACATGTGTGCATGTTTCGTAGTTTACCAAGAAAATGACCCCATAATTTGTGCGCTTCGTGGACTGTAATAAAGTCTGTTTTTTTAATGTGGTTACTATTCGCCGCTGAGTTAAGGAGTTCTGAGTCTGTCTGTCTGTCTGTCTGTCTGTCTGTCTGTCTGTCTGTCTGTCTGTCTGTCTGTCTGTCTGTCTGTCTGTCTGTCTGTCTGTCTGTCTGTCTGTCTGTCTGTCTGTCTGTCTGTCTGTCTGTCTGTCTGTCTGTCTGTCTGTCTGTCTGTCTGTCTGTCTGTCTGTCTGTCTGTCTGTCTGTCTGTCTGTCTGTCTGTCTGTCTGTCTGTCTGTCTGTCTGTCTGTCTGTCTGTCTGTCTGTCTGTCTGTCTGTCTGTCTGTCTGTCTGTCTGTCTGTCTGTCTGTCTGTCTGTCTGTCTGTCTGTCTGTCTGTCTGTCTGTCTGTCTGTCTGTCTGTCTGTCTGTCTGTCTGTCTGTCTGTCTGTCTGTCTGTCTGTCTGTCTGTCTGTCTGTCTGTCTGTCTGTCTGTCTGTCTGTCTTAAAAGAAAGCTAAAAACATGCATCGCTCTCCTTACCAAGCAGGTCCAAGACTATGCGGACCACCTCGTCAGACAGAACTAGCACGCTTTCTGTGGCAAGCTACAGGGAACTATGAGCATGAAGAGGACCTGACAGCTCCTAGGCGCACTCCTGGCCACTGTACCGACCAAAACGAAACAGAAGCAACATCTTCACAATCTTACCCGCAACAGCGCAGGATCAGAGGAACACGTCCGTCGAGAAATAAAAAAAACTATGCGAAGGCACACCCTTTCCTGAATACGTTGGAAAACGGAATCCAGAACTCGGCTGACCGTTCACGCAGGCCGAACTCCACGTGGCCCTATGCAAGGTCACTAGACATACCAGAACGGGTAAAGACCGCATCATTAAGAAACACCTACGCAACTTACCGTAGTAGGCCACCGAGGCTATCCCCTGTTACTTCAGCGAGTGCTGGGAGAAAGGAGAACTGCCTGCTGTATTGAAGTACTCGGAGATCACCATGATGCCCTAGCCCAACAAACCTCTCAGATTGGAGAACCTACGCCCGATCTCCCGCATCTCGTCCGCGGGAAAGCTTTTCGAACACATGGTGGACGACCGCATTACTCAGAACCTGGAAGACAACCGCTGTGTACCGGACACCATGATCGGCTTGAGGCCGATCATGGTGTCCCCTAGATGCAGGACGTACTCTTACACAACTAAAAGAAGACCTCCTAGATCAACTAAACATTCTGAGCAACTACTCCACAGTGGCAGTCGACGTCAAGGGAGCCTTTGATAACATTAGCCACCACGCGATCCTCAACACACTCGAAGGCACCGGCGGTGGCACTGGGACTTACGCGTACGTCAGAAACTTTCCGATGGACCACACGGCTACAGTCAGGATCTGCAACATCCGCAGCGAAAGCTTCCTACTTCCAAACAGAGGCATCCCGCAAGGGTCAATCATATCACTTCTACTCTATAACGTAACTATGTCCGAAACTGAGGCTTCCGCGGTGCCGCCGAGACGTATGAGCACCTCGTCGTGAAAGCAAGAACGAGAGGCCGGCCACCCAGGTACGAAGAGCCCGACCCCAGCGTGAGCGTCCACGGGACAACAGTCCGGAAATTCGACACTTTACGAATACTTGCACTCCACATCGATAAGGACAGATCAGGAGCTGCCAGCCTACCGAGACTACAACGCATCCTTTCGCAACTCACACCTCGTCAACAGGATCTCAAGTCAAAGGAGCAGGCTCAAGTAGCAAGACAGGCTAAGAATAATACTAGCACTGGTTACCAGCCAGAGACCTGTGGCCAAGGCACCCAAACTCCTCGAGACCATACCATATGTGCGTTACGCGATGTCTGCTGAAGACTTCACGCTCTCGACCAGAGCTACGAACAGTGTAAGGCAAGAAAGCAGCTTACAGGAAGCCGTAGACACAATCGAAAGCTATCTCTAAAACTGCGTTGTGCGCTTCGCCCCCAAAGTCTCAGCAGCTCGTCTTGAAAGCAAGAACGAGAGGTCAGCCACCCAGCTACGAAGAGCCCCACCCCAGCGTAACCCTGAACGGTATATAAAAATAGTGAAATTCGACCCTATACGAATATTTAACTACATATCTACAAGGACGGATTATGGTTTAGCCTATGGTTATGCTATACGTGTGTCTTGTGTAGTTATAGAAATTTCTATCTATCTATCTATCTATCTATCTATCTATCTATCTATCTATCTATCTATCTATCTATCTATCTATCTATCTATCTATCTATCTATCTATCTATCTATCTATCTATCTATCTATCTATCTATCTATCTATCTATCTATCTATCTATCTATCTATCTATCTATCTATCTATCTATCTATCTATCTATCTATCTATCTATCTATGTGACATGTGTAACTAAAAGAGGACAGGTAATCTTCGTAATGGATTATGATACGGAAGTTAGTCACAAGAAACTTCTCACCTTCCGCTTTGCGGAGTCTCCAAATGTCACACCGATTGACTTTGGAAATGTTCCTCGTATCTACATCAGATTCAAGTCAGTTTGGAAGATACAAAGCAAGGAGTCCCCTGTGACTTAGTAAAAGCGGATGCTCCTTTTTCTTAAGCCAAGATATTTGTGCACATTAAAAAGCGCATTGCGTCACGTACGTACTCCAACATGACATTGAGGTTCTCTGAAAGCGTTCTGAAAGTGAATTTGTGGCCACAGTCCAGTAACTAGACGCCCGTGTGGAGTGTACAACAATGATGGAGTGTAACGTGTATTCTACTAAAACGGCTTTTGTGAACTGCTTTGTTCTTGTGTGCTAGCTAGAGCAAAACAGCTCATTGCGCGAAACACTAATGTGACATGCGTGCAAAACATTGTTCAACTTCCAATACTACCTGACCCAGCGTATTTCCTGCGTATTTTGGAACGGGATATAAGGTGTATACAGCGACGACGACGTTTAGACAATTAGCGAACACATCTCGCCTGTATATACTCCTCCATATTGACCATAACTACACGTTTCCGCGTGACTGCGCACACATACAAAAAAATCTGATTTTCAATGGTTATTTTGTGTATTAGTATGTGCTCGACAACATATTCGCTTAACGCACATTTAAGACGTTCGGCAATGCAGATTTCTCCAGAACAACATACGCGGTTTTTATACATGGCCACTGATCCCATGTGACCTTAATATACAAGACACCTGAGGGATTCTTCAATTCTATTTTCTATAGGACGCCTTCAGCTCTGTCTTTGCATAGTTGCAAAATAAATGTACCCTTTGTCGGAAACAAATGATATAGAGAGAAACCAGACTTTGACGCAACCAGAGGTGCAAAGGTTCATTGTTTCTAGACAAAAGCGTTTAATGGATTTCATAAGCGCCCAAGAAAAAGTTGAAAGTTCATTGTATTGATCGGAAAGTGCTGTCAAAATCACCACTATTTGCCATGATTTTGTAGTTCTGAAAAAAAAGGAAATATAGTTCGTCTTAGTAAAAGAAAAATAAAGAACAGAATAACGTGCTGATGTTAACGACGCTGCGTTCAATTCCTTGGGCACTTGTTGCAGAGACGTCATTATTTACGCGACGAATACTGTCATATTTTGCCCTATACTTTGGCTCTCACCGTTTTGTGGCACCGTCTAAAGAAACATCAGAACGCAGGTGCAGGCATTTCATTGCGAACAGCATTCCTAGCCTATTTCATCTGTCTGTCTGTCTGTCTGTCTGTCTGTCTGTCTGTCTATCTGTCTATCTATCTATCTATCTATCTATCTATCTATCTATCTATCTGTCTGTCTGTCTGTCTGTCTGTCTGTCTGTCTGTCTGTCTGTCTGTCTGTCTGTCTGTCTGTCTGTCTGTCTATCTGTCTATCTGTCTATCTATCTATCTATCTATCTATCTATCTATCTATCTATCTATCTATCTGTCTGTCTGTCTGTCTGTCTGTCTGTCTGTCTGTCTGTCTGTCTGTCTGTCTGTCTGTCTGTCTGTCTGTCTGTCTGTCTGTCTGTCTGTCTGTCTGTCTGTCTATCTATCTATCTATCTATCTATCTATCTATCTATCTATCTATCTATCTATCTATCTATCTATCTATCTATCTATCTATCTATCTATCTATCTATCTATCTATCTATCTATCTATCTATCTATCTATCTAATCTATCTATGCCTGTCTCTGTCAGTCTGCCCTCTTATGCCTACCCAGTAGTTGTCTACATGCTTGGGCACCTAGGTGGGTGCTCCTTGCCTTGAACTCGTGCTAGTCATTCCATTGCCGTGAATCCAGCTTCTTGATTTCTTACTGTCGTCATGGCGTCGTCGTCACGCCTTCGACACCGACCAGTGACCTAATTGCCTAATGGTCTAATTGTTTTGGCTACCAGGTGAGGTATCGTGGTCGTAATGTCGTCGTGGTGGTCGCATCTCCGTCATTTCAGCTTTATCATCGGGCGCTCGCTGCGTCGTCGTTGTTAGGCCATCATCAGCTTACAATTGCCATGCATTCTTTGTTACATCTTCATAATGATGTCGTCGTGGTCATTCAATGATGGCCATAGCAGATTCGTGATCTGACTGTCGTCATGCTGACGTCGTCACATCTACTGCGATCTAGCAAGGGAGAAAGGGAAAAAGAGGCAGGTGGGGAGCTTAACCAGAGGTGAGTTTCCAGTTTGTTATTGTGCACTGGGGTCGGGTCATATAGTGGTTGTAAAATCGACAAGGAGCGAGAGGAAGAAAGGGAACAAGAAAAAAACTGGTAAGGGAAAGGTGTTGCAATCACAGGCGTTCATACAGGCCGCTTGATCTGATAAAGCGCTGTAGCGCTTGCATAACCTTATGATGTGATGTCAAGGCGCGTCAATGTTTCATAATTAGTTCTTCTGCCCCAGGTGGTCGTAAAAGTGGTTTGTCACGACGGAATGCGATTGTCTTCGCAAACTGTACTATGGGCACTGGCAAAGAACATGACGAATCGTTTTTCAGTCGCTGCAGTCGCCAAACCCTGCGATATCGGCCATCCCTACTCCGATCTAGCGGTCCAAGTTGTCCATAGCCTGGGGCACTACGTATGTGTTCGGTATGGTGATGACGTCATGATCGTTGCATCGTCCTCATTACAACTATGTTATCCGACTCTTGTCAAGCCGTCGTTGTTATACCACCTTCATCTTTCCGTCGATGTCACTGTCTTCATCGTATCGCAATTATACTGTCGTCATTCAATCGTGATATGCCATAAATCGCTATATGCATAAGGCCGTCGCTGTCAGGCGTGAATTTTCAGACCGTGCTCGTAATGACTTCGTAGTCATGCCATAATCACCCTGGCTCCTTCATCTGAGTGTCGTCATGCCATCGTCACTACGCCATCATCATCGTGAAGGTTTCCTGATACACTCATCATCGCGCAATTGTCACCATTCGCTCGACGGCATCCCGTTGTCGTCATGCCGTGGTCACACTATCACCGTCCCTGCATCAACGCCGTACAGTCGTCGTCAAGCCTTTGTAATCGCACAGTCCTCGAGATGCCGTCGTTGGGATGTCGTCATCACTTCAACTTCGACATTCGGCTCTCGTCATACCGTTGTCCTGATGCCATCGTCGTCAACCAGTCGTTCCACCATCTTAATTACTGCAGTATTGTCATCCCATTGTCATTTGCCGTCGTCGTCATACCACATTCGCTAACCATCAAAGTCATTCCTTGTTTACTATTCTATCGTAGTCGTTCTGTCGTCATTGAGTCTAGATTATGCCATTGTATGCCGCCCCAGTCAAGCATGCACTATGATTCATCCGGTGTCACACGATCGCGAAAATGCCGCCTTGTTCGTGCTATCGTCGTCATTCCCACTTCTTCATCTGGTCGTCGTTATAACGTCGTCGCCACGACATCATCGTCATACAGACGTCATCATGTCATTGTTATCGGGGCTGTGGCTTTGGCGTCATTACCCCACCGTGATAATTTAAAAATTCACATCTCATTCTGGTCATGGAACTGTTGTTAAAGGACTTTTGTCATTTCATCGTTATCCTTCCTTTGTCCTTTGTCTATCGTCACTGCGTCGGCGTCATACAGTCGTCATGCCTCCATTCTCTGGGCGATCTTGGCCAGTGGGTGCCAGAACAAAGCGCGACGATATGGGAGTATTTGGAAAACAGCCTAAGCAATGAAACGGGCACAATTACCAATACAGGTTTTAAATCAACGTAACTTCAGGAATGCGGTCTGCTGCTACATTGCTCGATTGCTACGATTCAGAGTTTCCGAGAGATAAGTTCAGCAATAATTTTTAAAGATACTTCCAACTAAATCCTTAATAGTTCTAGACTGCTGCATCCGACATATTCAGTTGATCTTCTTACTGATACGGCAGACCCCTAGGAAGAAAGCTCTCACGTAAAACGGCATTCCGAAAATCATCAAACTGTCATAGAGAAC
This sequence comes from Dermacentor variabilis, assembly GCF_050947875.1. Taxonomy (NCBI): domain Eukaryota; kingdom Metazoa; phylum Arthropoda; class Arachnida; order Ixodida; family Ixodidae; genus Dermacentor; species Dermacentor variabilis. The sequence continues at coordinate 131,380,207 of NC_134574.1, forward strand.
AGCGGTCAGAATATGTACAGAGTTGTTCATCCCGCATGCATACTTAGTGGTCGTGACATATTCTAGGTGGATCTTTGTGCAAGTAAGAAGGATAACCTATGCTCAGTAGCTCACTCCTATGACAGTCAGTCCCAGCGTATCTTAGCGCTCGCTTTCATAACGAAAAGGGTGATAGAAGAAGGTCTAGGCGTTCCGTAAGTCGCAGCTATGAGATTAAATTAGAGGTGCGTAAAGAGCACGTGAAACGCTGAAATCAAGAGAAATTATGATGCAGACACTATTCGCATCTGTACAAATTATAGCTAGTTCAGAAAGGTTTTCGCGTTTCCCACTGATGGCGTCCTAATACAATCTCCGATTCGTAAGCGGCGGCGTCTTTTATTTTTCTCCTTCTTCTCGCTCTGCCCGTTTATCTTGAGCTCTCACCTGTTCTTTAATTACTGTTCTTGTTTATGTGTCTTTCCATTTCTACAGCCAGTAGGTGCTGTGTCAATCCTGGTGAAAGTTACTGGTATACACCACAGAACTCTAACTGTCGGTTATACAGCCTGCATGCATCACTGAAACAAAGATTACCTGCGAACCTTTCATTACGTGCCGCAACAATTATGTGTCAGCTGTAGGTAGCAGTAGTATTCACTAACTCCTACCCTATCCTATTGGAATGGTGGCCTCACTGAAGTGCGCTAAGTGCAAGTCTGAAGAGACCAGCACTCATCTTCTGCAGCCCTGTTCTCGCTTGAATAACCAACGTCAGACTGTCCAGTGTGCCTTGAATAGACTGGACGATAGGCCATTCACAGAATCAAAGGTCTTGAGAGCCTGGCCTCACAGTTCATTAGCCGATAAAACCATTCGGGCGCTTCTTCACTACCTGAAGGCATCAGACTTGAGGGCCCGGCTGTTGACATCCTGTACTTACCTAATTTAGTCCACGTGAAAGTGCAATATATACCTACGCTTTTTCTTTCGCTCTCTCACTCGCCCATCCCATTCCCTACGTGTAGGGTAGCAAACTGGACTCAGTATGGTTAACCTCCCTGCCATTCCTTCCTGCCTTTTCTCGCTCTAGGGAAAGCTGCCAGCTTTATTTTTCTTTCGCTGATTCTGTTGTGTATACAAACCTAGTAAGAGTAATAATGTTGCATGTGGCAAAAAAAAATAATAATTTTTCGACCCGCCGTAGTTGTTTATTGGTTATGGTGTTGGCCTGCTAAGCACGAGGTCGCAGCATCGCATCCCGGGCATGGCGCCCGAATTCCTATGGGGTCAAAATGCGGAAATACCCCTGTGCGGGGTAAAAAACCCCAGGTGGTCCAAAATTCCGCAGTGCACCGCGAAGGCGTGCCACATAATTATATGGCTGTTTTGGCTGCGAAAACCCCATACTTTTTTTTAAATTGTGCCACTTCTATTTCGCAATGTAAAGGTTGCAGCAAATAAGTCGTCCTTACTCCCACTAGACAACCAAATGTCCCATCGGGTCATGAGTTCCAGCACGTTTTACTGCGCTGCTTTTATTGCGTCAGGCTAAGCGACGACAGCTGGGCTACTTGTTTGTGTATGGTATTGTGAAACATCGTTCCCGCATACAAATAAGCACGGACGAGCAGAGAAGGACCACAAGAACGCCGGACTTAAACTGAATTTTACTCACGGAAAACAAGGCTTTGTGTAAGAAAGGAGGCGGTGCTAACGCACCCGACTGGTTCAAAGATATTTGCTTGAACGAGGTGATAATCATCAAAGGTAGCGAAAACCAAAAAAGCATAAGTTTCATAATACTCGAGAGCAATTCTGCACATCTCCCGCGCTACCTAGATGACGCGCTCGTTTCCCCTGCGATAATCGAGTTCTTTTTTCCTGAGTGCAAGAGAAGGTGTGCTGACTTAGTATTCTTTTTAATTAGAGATAGAAAGAGCTTCGTGCATTTTGCGCGTTCTCCGAGTGATACATTTTGCGCAACACCCCGGTTTTTTCGAAAAAACGCCCTGCACGCTCGCTTATGGGAGCAACGACGGGTGTTTGTCTAAATGGCCCCTACTACATAATGAAGCAGCATTCCTGCGATAAACTAGCAAACCGTCATTGAAACAACGCGCCGATTGGTAAAAATAAAATTAACCAGACTGATATTCAGCATTTTCCCATATACCCGGCTGTGAACAGATGCACCCTTCTGCCATCTGCCATTAATGCCATCGCATTTACCCACAAATTGACGCGCATCCGATGTCTTGCGCAGTGTCTGTACTTCCGGTACTGCGGAGTTTTAATTTAAAGAGAACAAATTTCTTTGGCTTACTCGACCGTTTTCGTAGTTGATTCCTGGAGCAATGGTGGTCGGACTTAGGGAAGGGAAGTGGAGTTGGGGAGGGGACTGTGGTGCCTGAGCTCTCGCGTAACGGAGTGGCGATGGGCGAGAAATGCAGAAGGGCGCACTCTCACTCGTTAGGTCACTTGTTTGTTCATCGCGGGATGTTGAGGAAAAGGGCTAGGGCATTTGGGAAAGCGAGTGACGGCGAGGAACCACATGGAGGAGCAGGCGAGGCTGTCACTCGCTCGTTCATCGCACGTGTTTTTGGCTGCGCGGCGGTGACATCGTGGACCTAAAGCCTCTAAAGAATACATTGGCTGTGCCGCGGGCTACAGGAAGATCAAGTCCAACCGGAGCATTAGTAGGGTGCTTGAATTTGCGGCAGTTGTCGGGGCTCGCCACGTACTTGGCTGCGTACATACCATCAACCGCACACCCAGGCTACTGACCACATACATGCCACCAGCAGCGTAATGAAGTTCGGACTGCAATCGTTGCGCTCCTCTTTCAAGAATGCGGCCAGTCCACGAAAAAGAATGTCATCGATGGTCTACCGGAGCACAGTGCGAAAACACTAAGGACAACTATTAGAATACACACCAGCTCTGACTAGCGACTGAACGCTTTATTAAGAAAAGAACACAAATATATACCTAAAGAAAACATGAGTAAATCACTGCTCAGAACAACGAGGATGAGACACCGATGCGCAGTGATGTGCTTTTGTATTCTTTAGGTATATGTGCCTGTTCCTTTCTTAATGAAGGATGCAATCGTCATTCAGCGTCGGTGTGTGCTCCCCTTCTCGTCCCTCGTGTTTTCGCGCTGTTTCCCTGTAGAGCTCGTAGCGACTATGCCAAGCCGCCGCGGTGTCACCAATGATGGGGATGTTTTTATCTAAAATGTCTGCATCATTTGCTGCTGCTCGAAAGGCCGATAGTCTCGAAAGACCGTCGCCGTTGGCGTGAGTACGACAATTGTTGTAACTGATTGCAAAGTAAAACTCCTGGAGACGTAGCTCCAAGAGAGCAAGACGGTACCGTTGAGTCATGGAGAGCAACCAGCATAATGAATGATCATTAGTAACGATCGTAAAACTTTGGTCACAGAGATGAACAGAACTTATAGACGCCGAAAATGACGTTGTTCAATGAGGGCGTAATTGTGTTAGGACTTGCTCAATGAACGGCAGGCATTGCACAATGACATGGTTGCCGTCGCTGGGGCGCTGGACGCTGAGGTCGATTCCGCTGGCATCTGTGTAAAACTTTGTTCCGGCAGAAATATCAAAATTGTGAAGTTTGGGTCCAGAAGAGAGCAGGAACATTGGTTGAAAAGGCCAGCAATCGCACTGCGCGGTCCAGGAGAAAGGCATATCTGCGTGCAGCACTGAATACATACTTAAGCAGTATCGGCTAAGGTGGAGAAAGAAATGTCGAACGCACAAGCAAAACTAAAAAAACTTCTCAGGCAGGGTAAACTAAACAGATCTTGCCTTTCAAGCTGCGCAGTGCCATTTCCATAAACTTTTGGAATGTCGCAGGTGCGTAACACAAACGAAACGGTGGAACATTGAATTCATCAAGCTGGTTAGGGATCATAAAATCGGTTTTATCTTTGTCTGCACGATACATGTGTATCTGCCATTGCCGACTGAAGATCAAATAATGACTAATAATCCCAATTTTCTATGCTGAAGGGGTGTTTTCTAAACTTACATTTTCATAATAATTGCATGATAAATAAATGAACTAGTAGACGTGGCCGTGTCCGCAAACTGACTAAGAAAACTCTTGTGGGCAACATTTTGGAACATTATTCCCGCGTAAATACAGATTATGAAGTTCTACCTTTAAAGCGGGACAAACTTATTACTTCTTTAGTATATCGGCCTCCGACTGGCATTGCACGTGACCTAGTTGTCTTGCTCGAGTGAATGCCGTAGTTTGCTGGTGACATTAAATATTGAGTTATTTCAGGTGGCCATTTTTGTATAGATATGCTCGAGAGTAGCACTATTACGATATGGAACAGCTGATGAGAACTCTCGGCTTCGTGAACACGTATCAACACTACTGTTAATTTGCTTCAGTTATTTATAACTAACATATGTAGTCCATCCGCAAAAGCCGGTGTAAATATATTAGATTTAGTGATTCCAACAGTATTTACCTGTAGATTGGAAAGATTCACAGCGCTTAGAAAAAAAAGAAATTTATATTTTCTAGAGATATCACATCCCATAGTCTTAGTGTTAGAAAAAGCTTTCTTTATAGTTTTATTGTTAAATTTTTGACCATGAGTACCAACCTGCTGAGTTCACAATACTTATCTGCATTGTGTTGTCGCAATAAATTTATAACAACTCTAAATTTCTTATGTTCACACTGGAATGTGCAGATATGGCAGGACGGCGAACACACGTAGTTCTGAAAAAGGAAATACTTACTGCATGTTCCTGACCGAAAGCCATCTCCGTGATCTAGGCAGGTCAACCACATTCCATGCTGTTTGCAAAGGTCGTTATTCTTGGTATTGCACTGAGTCTTTTCAGAGCCTGGTATAAAAGAAGGCCGGAAAGGAAACCATGCTCTAATTCAGTATAGCATCATATTCATAGCCTTGAGTACCAGTCTTTGAGAGAGTATAGAAGAGCGTCGAGCTATTGCCATATTTGGACATCGGAAATTAGTGATGTGGAAACTTATAATAGGAAGGCAGAATAACTAACGTTAAAACTTACAAGAATTGTGTCGAATACCTAATGAAGCCACGGATCTGAATTTGGTGAGCCAAATGAAATGTTCGAATAATCAATAAACTAGTCTCAACGTTCCACGCGTTAAATGTGAGGCGAGGTATATCCAAGCAGGTCCTATTTGTTTTCGATGCATTAAGTTGAATATTCATCACTTTTAGCCATGTATCAATCGAATTATTCGAGCAACTGCAACGCCGAAACCTTACATTGCGCTATGCATATGCAATAATTTGCCATGAGAGATTCGGAACAACTGCTCAATAAGTCGCATTAATAATTCAAAATACGTGCAAGGCAATTTGCTTCGAAAGGGCGGTGTGCATGGTTTAGTCATAGGTTGTAGTGGTACTTGTAACGTCTTGTACCGGATATTCCAATATTGCGAATTATATATGCTACTGCTCAGCAATATATTGCCCCAGCCAGTGTTCACATAGACGCCCGCATTTAATATGCCAGACTTGATCCTACCTGCTTGAGGCTTTTCGAGCCTGCCTGTCGTGTACTTCCTTGCCTCTTTACGGCAATCAAGCGGCTCAAGTTGTCTGTCAGCTTGCGCTACTAGAAAAGTGTTCGTGGCCGGGGTGCCTTTGTGGTCGTTCCATGGTCGTAATTCCACCTTCGCCATCTGACTCGCCATTTCGTCGTTGTATTGCCTGCCTTCTACGCCGATACAGGGGTCTAAATTGTCCTATAACTTGGACCTATACCCGGGTATCTGATCGTGATTATAATGCCATGGTGGTCATTGCATCGTCATCATTCGCGCTTTGGCATACGCCTCCCGTCATGCCTTCATCGTCACGCCACGATCGTTGTACAGTCTTCATGCATTCGTTGTCATACCATCATCGTAAGGCCGTCATTTCTTCAGTTTGCGAAAGATTTCAATATTTGGTCTGCTTAATAAAACAATAATAGCGCTCACTTGCCTGAGCCAACTGCAGCTTCTAAGTTGAGCAGTATGGCGCCTAAGATGATAAACGTGTTCGCCATCCCTGATTAGAGAAAAAAGTGTTAGGAGACGTATTAGTAGATTTGCATGAGTGCTAGGTTTGCGACATGAAAGGCACAGATTTACTGACTAATACGTAGAGATTCCATTTTTTCGTATACGCTGGGAAAAAGGTGCTAGAATTTTTATAATTCTATGAAAATTTCAGAATCGGTATGGCTTTACAGATTAACATAATAAATTACAACCTGATAAACGTGTAGTATTTGGCACCCTGCGCAGTCAGCGTGATTGTTTAATTATGCACAAAGCATAAGCAAAATAGAAGATTGGGCGAATTTGTAGAAAAGCATTGCTTTTGACCAGTTTGTGTAATTCGCTAATACAAAAAGCACGTTGCATGTATGCCATTCCGAGTCTACGTCATTTTGTCGACCAGTGAAATGACTTCGTTTTAGGAATCGGCCTTCGCGAAGCTAATTCACTGCTTTCATTTCAAGTCGGTGCAGTTAGATATCTGTAGATAGTTGTAGGAAATAGGGTGTAGTACCCGAAAAAAAAAGCATATATTTACTCGTTCTTGCTATTCTTTTTACCGGTGTTTGTTTGTACTGTAACATAACTGTTATCGAGTCACGCGGCACAACAGAGGCCTTCAGTGGCCGAACTTTGTTGACGTTGTCATCAACGGTAATCCAAAGAAACGTGTCTAATTATTTTGCTCTGGTCGCGAAGAATGTCGTGAATTTTATAATGTCGGCGAGCACCAGCCACTACTCTAGAGTATAAAAGGAGTTATCTCTACATATATCTTACTCAATTGACCTGTGAACTTAATAAGACGACTGTGCTTGCCCTTATGGTTGTACTTTCAATATCGCTTGTTTTTCCGGGCACATGTTCGCCTGATGAAGAGTCAGGTTCTCAGTCGACAGTCTTCAGAGAACTTTATGTACTTTACCGTCCCTACGTAACACCATATCAAAGTAAAATATGCCGTTATTATTTGGGACCCATTCACTTTAACCAATATTTAAAAACTGGAACGTGTACAGCATAAGGCAGTTAGGTTTGCTTTTAGTTTATACGGCCGCGCGTCTGTTGGTGAGCTCGTAAGGCGCAGTGGATTACCCCCGGTGACTGTGCGAACTTTAATCTGTCGATTAAAGTTCCTCTTTCAACTTGTAAACGGCCATTAGAAGGTTAACACTTCCAAGTTCTTTACTTAGTCATCAGGTTATAACACGAGACGAAGGCATGCTTTATCGATAACCCCCATCAACGCACGGAATAACTGTTTCAGATATTCTTTTTTTCCTAGGACAATAACAGACAGGAATAATCTTAATTCTCATATTGTTACCCAGAATTCCTTATCAATGTTTGAAAAATGCTTGCAAATGTTATGAATTCGTGTGCGTTATCTGCTTCTATGCTTTTTTCTTGTATGTTATGTATTCTTCACCAATGTCTGAAAATGCCGGCATATGTGATGGATTTGTATGTGTTTATATGCTTGTATATTTCTATGTATACCCACCCTGCTATGATGTGATTTCCGATCGCAGTATCTATAAGTAAATAAATAAATAAATAAATAAATAAATTGTCTACTTAACATACACGGCAATCGGCAGGCACAATTTGACCTTTATTACGACATTAGTCTGAGGATTCAAATATTGAACGCACACATCACTGAGCGTGTATCTCCACTCCCGTGCTTACAAAATCTTAATGCCCCTCAAGTGGAAAACAGCGCCGGTAAGTGCATTCAAAACGCCCAAACGACGCCTTGCGTCACACGCAGGAGTCGCAGCCTTCAATGAAGCTGATGCTAGCGAAATCTATACCGACTTAGGTAACGTAGGCCTGAGCAATTTTCAAGTTCCAAAAAAAAGTGGAACTAGAAAGGGTCGTACCTCAAAAGCCTAGCCTATTTTAGTAGTAGGACATCTAAAACTTATAGCGACCAGCATTCCATGTGGTGACTGACATTAATATTTGAACCGACTGAATCTGGCCGACTTCTGAATTTGAATTGAAATGCACTGGTGCGGTCGGCCTGTCCCACTACTCTGTGGGTCCACCGCCTTAACACCTGCTGGATGATGACATCTTCGTACGAGCCATTAGCTTTCTCCAAACACAGCGAGCAGACTTGGAATTAAAGTTTTTCATTGAGTCATTTGAAAGGAAGGCCGGCCCCGTCAGCAAATTGTTTTAACTATGATTTTCTTTGTTTGGCGTACCTGATAAAATCATCGCGTAATACTTCCGGCCCATTTCTTCCTACCCCCTCCACTAGCGTCTGTAGCTCTTCGCACTCCCAAGTTACCAGCTGCCGCTTCCGGAGGCTTTCCGCGCCCTTGTAATGCCCGGGAGGTGGCGAAGCAGCCGAGCTCCCGCTAAAGCCGCTTGATAATTTGAAAGAAAGAAGTGGATCTTGAGAGGAAAGGAAATGTTGACGCTATATTCTGCAGCCCTTGCCGGAGCACGGCTCAGCGCCAAGAGGGGGGGGGAGATAGTGGGAGCAAAGGAGATAGGGGTGTAGGTGGTTAGAGTGTCGCCATGGCAGTGGCTAAGCAGACTGGCAGGAAGGGACTAGCGGGTCCGGCAGGAATGGTAGTCTGCTGAAAGGCCAGGGGGTGGTGATTCAGCAGGAGCCATATGGCTGGGGCAGAGCCAGTAGCCTATAGTGGTTTGGTATCCTTGAGGCTACCCGTGTTTGCAGAAAACCCTTGAGTCTCGCCGAGAGCCCCGACGAGTTGAGGTACTCGACGGCACTTAGGAGGGCTGGTAGCTCGTTGCGAACAGGGAAGATGATGTCTTCCTCCCGTGCAGAAGGATGCTCCAGGCGTCGGAACTCCTGCATGGCGCAGTCACGCCGCTGCAGGTGACCCAGGCTCTTGGGCTCCCCACAGGAAGCGCAGGCTAGAGAGGCAATCCAGCAGCAGCCAATCCTCAGTCGCAGCAGGAGGGAGGCCTCTCTGGACGCAAGGCCGCGCTGCGGAAGTGGTCGTGGAGGGCGTCCCAAGAATATCCGCTTGTCCGGATGGCAGGCCAGAAGATGACGTCACAGCCTGTGGCTTGTGAAGTCACTGGCTGTCACTGCGCGGCTGGGCGGGACCAGGCAGTGGTGGGCATGCTTTGCCAGTGTATTAGCTTCATCGTTGCCCGGTATCACTACGTGGGCTGGAAGCCAGTGCAGGGACACCGGGCAGCCTGCCTCCTGGAGCGCCATCAGCGATGTTGAGAGGAGGGGGACACCAAGGCTGGCCCTTTCTGGCCTCTGCAGGCTGAGAAGTGCCACCCTGGAGTGGCAGAATGTGGGCACTGTGGTCGCTGGCAGCTCCACCGCGAATACGTCTACAGCCAGGTAGAGGCCTGCTACCTCAGCCGCTGTTGACGGCGTATCGTCGGGGAGGCAACACTGCCTGCTCTTCCGCAGAGCGGGCACCACGCAGGTCGCAGTCGACGAGCCCGTGTCCGGCATCACCGTGCTGTCACTGTTGACCTGCAGGTGTCCTCCATGGTCCTCATACAGGAGGGAGGCAGCCGTCTGCTTAAGGGCACAAGTCGGGGGAGCCATTTGCAAACGCCGGGCAGCTCTGTGGTAAGTGCACGGGAGGTCACTGGGGATGAAGCAGATCTGCGTTGTTGCTGGAGACCTCCGAATCACCTCCTCCTACAGCCTACGATGTCGCCCCATCTGTGAATAGGGCAGCGAGCGCAGTCGCGACAGCAGGGCACTGCCGTCTCGGCCATGGTGAAGGCCGTCAACATGGCGTAGCCCCTGCTGCAGGAGGAGGAGTGACAGGGGCCATGCTCCCGCCTTGGCCAAGGTCGCAGTGACTTGAGAGCTGAGGGGAGCACCCAGGCAGAGCCTAATCGCGGCCCGATGCTGCAGCTGCAGTTGCTTAAGACCGGCACGTGGTAGTACCTCGAGTGGGAGGGCGTACCGCAGGCGTGAGGTGGCTGCTGCATCGTACAGCCGCAGAGCCTACCTAGTGGTACAGCCCTGCCTTTGGACAAGAAGCTGAGAGATTGCCTTGTGGACCTGGAGGAACTGGGCATGCAGGGTCTTGGCAACAGGCAGCCAGGACAGCCGCTGATCAATTTGCAGCCCTAGGTACTTCACGGCCGTGCTCCAGGGTAACTGGACGACTTCCAAATGCAGCCGGACAGCTGTGCCACGGGCGGCTGCTCTTGTGTGGAGCAGCATGGCCTCCACTGCTCGTCCGCCAGGAACCCAGGGACACGGGCCACCGAGTCCAGTCGCACCAGAGGAGTGGCCTCCATCACCTTGCAAGCGCTGAATCTCTATCGGCCGATACAGCCTCAGCTGTCCAGCCGGCTTTCTGTCCTTCAGGATGAGGGCCCCAATGGTTGTGCTCCATGACTCCGGCACCTGCCCTGACCGCCAGGTGTCGTTGTATCAGTCGAGCAGGCGCTGCTGCTCACTAGCGGCCAGGTAGCGGAGCATTTGGATCGTCACTCCGTCGGCTCCTGGTGGGCTACGACGCTTCCCCCTCTTCAGGGCCACTTGGAGCTCGTGCAGCGTCAGCGGGTCCTGGCAGATAGCCGTCACCTGGCTCGATGTCCACTCCGGATGGTGGTTATGCAGGCATCTAGGCAGGCTGACGAAAGACTGTCCTTCCGGCAGAATGGCTGTAGTGCGTGGTATAGCCGGCGCGAACTGGTCGGCCAGGTGTTCTGCAAGGGCCTCTTCGCTTACGCCCACCATGATGGGCACGGCGAAGATAGGTTTTAGGCTTGCTCTCCTGCCGGTGAGGGATTTGAGCAGGTTCCAAGCCAGGGGTCCCCTGGACCAGTGCTCGATGGCAGAGCAGAGGCTCCTCCAGCTGTGGCTCCTCCTGGGCCGGGCCTTGCGTCCGTAGCGGCGTATCCACGCGTTTATACTCGGTCCTGTGCTCTGCGCTCCATACGGCGCCTGGAGGCGCGGAGGTTAAGCAGGTGGAGGTCTGGAGAGACTGTATCTGGTTGGGCAGATCACTGAATGGCGGCAGCCTGAGCCCAATCCACAATGGCGCTCAGGAGGTTACGGCCATCGTCCACCTTGCTGCAGTGCTTCCGGAACAGGGACCAGTCTGCGAAGTAGTATGTTCTTGACATAGGCCTTCTTCCACACCCGAGGCTGATCACGATAGGGAAGTGATCAGACCCCCATGTGTCCGGAGTGGTGGCCCAGGAGTAGGAGCATTGCGCGGTGGTGAGGAAGTGATCCATGGTCGTGCAAGCTCCGCGGGGGACGTGGGTGGGCTCCCCGATATTCTAGATCAGCAAGCCATCTCGGTTGATGCCGTCTTTGAGGCCCTTGCCTCGGCGGCTACAACTGCCGCTTCACCAGTCCATGTGGTGTATGTATGTCCGTGTGGGAAAGTATTCATTGGCCATACGGGCAGATGCTTGAATGTGCGTCTCCAAGAGCACAGTAATAAAGTTAGCAATATTTCCACAGACGGTCATCTGGCACATTCCTTGCTTGATAAGAGGGTCATTTTGTACCAGCACCGCAAAGACCTGCCAAGAGAAATCAAGGACGGAACTGAGATTGCATGGGCAGGTGATCTATGCGTCAGCAGGGCGTCTGTGGCATGATAAACTATACAGCTTCAGTTCACGGCATGACAGCATATGGCGTTTTTGTCAAGCTTTTACGTCCGTCTTTCCCTTGGCAGAATCAAGTGCGTATGTACGCTCCTCTTCCGCAATAAACGCTGTGTTGAAAGTTAGCACTTGTACTGTCTAGTCTGTGTCAATCATCCTCCCAACGCTATGGTTCCTGTGTAACTATGTATTACTAGCCAGCCCTGGCCTATACTCATCTGGATGTAGAAGCTCGCCACAGCCATGTCACGGCTGCCAAGGCGTACCGCGACAGAGTATGACTACAAGGTGCCACCTACGATGACAGCAACAGGTAGAACAGCATGCTCCAGGGTGCTGCGGACGTAGATTGCCGTGCGTGGTTTCCGTGGGTTGTGGGCTCCACTAGGCAGGGTGCCGCAGTGCAACTGCGTGTGGCACAGGTAGTGGCGCGCGAGTAGCCCTTGTAGCCCCGGAGTCGTAGGTTCACGGCCACGGTGTATGCTTCCTGCAGTGCGAATACTTCCAGGTCGCACTGTTGGAGGTACTCAAACAGCTGTCCGTGCCGCTGCCGCAGCGAGTTTGCATTCCACTGTAGCACCCTCAGGCGGCGGCGGCGGGACCTCGATGGGTTGCTAGCCGTGCTCGTGCTGAGCTGATGGCACGCCTCCCGCCTGGAGGCAGAGGGCTTGAAGTGGGCTATCAGCAGGCAGCATCTCTCCGATGGCATTGAGTGTCAGCTGCAGGCTCGCGATCAGCTGGTCGCGAGGGTCTGTACAGGCCTGCTGTGGTGGTGTGGCTGGTGCCCCCGTAAGATGGTCCGGCTCGGAGGGTCTGTGGGGCTGCTTTGGGTAGCTGGCTAGCAGAGAGCATCGCCGACTTGTACATTCGTGAGTGGCGGGTTAGGGCTTGTGCATAAGTGACCTGCCTAGAGGTCTTCGCCTGCTGCGTCTCTTCCCGCACAGAGGCTCGGACGGCACGACGAGAGAGGGGAGTAGGGCCAACCGCCATGATGGTTGCCACCCTGCGTTCCTCCTGCCACCTGGGGCAGGCAGGAGTATTACCAGGGTGATTTCCACCACTATTGTTTCAGTGGGTGGCATTTCGGCAGCTTTGTCTTCACATGTGCGACCTCCCAGGGTGCAGGCAGCTGGTAGCTCTGTCTCAAGTTGCAGCCGCGTGCCCATAGCGGCCACATTGCTGGCACTGCAGTGAGCGCAGTCTCTCAGGCCTCACCCGGAAGTGGAGCCTGTATATGAACACATGCTCGGGAGTGACCAGGCTGCTAAAGCGTAGCGTCACCATGTAGCTGGAGCGGGTCGCCGACAGGATAGGGAAACTCGACTTGATCGCCCCAGCCGGCTCCGCGTCGGTACACTCGCCATCAATGCCGGGTATAAACCCCATGCTGTTTCCCGGGCACCTGATGGACGAGCAGTAACTGGAATGGCCCTCGGCGCTCCGTGTTAGCGAGGAGCTCCTCCAATCAGGCTTGCGAGGTGGCGTCTGCGGCCACAATGTTTCTCTTTGTGTTAACACGGACCGCGGACACACGTGGTTGCGCAGAGCGCACAGCGGCAACTGCAAGGCGAGATCCCCGCTCGAAGGCCCCTCCCGGGACAGAAAGCGGAACAGGGCCGTCCCGACCGCTGCTGCATTAACTAGTATGGTGGGGACTTGTTGTAGACCCCTGGCGCAATGCTGGGCATTCCTAGAGAGGACCGTGGTGAACGCGTCCTGTGTTGGTTCGCCACTCTCGGGTGCCGGAGAGTGTGCGATCTAGGGGCTGGTGGTAGTGGCCTTTAGTGGCGCCTCTTGCTGCGGAGAAGCCGTTGGGCCTCAGGTGGTAGCAGTCGCTGGAGGCTGCACGCAACCCGGAGTTGGTCGTCACTTTCCCTTGCCCTTCTTTTTCGAGGCAAGCCGCTTTGTTGGAGAAGCTGACGGATCCTTCAGTAAGGCAGCTGCGCTGTGTGGCTTGCCGATTGTCGCCTTCTCAGCTGGTGTCTTTCCGAGGGCAGCCTGTAATGGAGGTTCCTGGGGAACCTCCGAGATTGCCTTGGCCTCTGTAGTAGACTTGGCAGGGTTGTCTACAAAGGAAACCGTTGTCTGGGCAATTACAGCTTTTCCGGTAGTGCAGTCTGTCGGGAATGGCAGCTTGGGGCACCGTGGTACTGGTTGCGGATGCGTTTGAAGCGACAGCCCGGTCCTCAGCTGTGGAGCAAGAAGGGACAACCGCTGACTTCGTCTTGCCCTCAGGGAGGGTGCTGAAACCCATCGAGTGCTCTGGGGTGTCACCCTCGTCATCTCTGTCGCGGCCGCGTTTCCGAGAGGCAGACAGATCCAGATCTTCCACATCGGAGCTCCCGAGGAGTTCGACGGAAGTTGGTTCGGGAGAACCAGAAGGCCGATCCGACTGGGGAAGTGAGGACGGTATTCTTGCTAGAGGGCCGGGGTGGGAGGCTCGGACAGGGTAAGAGAACGACCGCGAGTGTCAGGGGTGTTGTAGTGTGGCGCTACAGCCGCTGCCACAGCAGCAGCGCGCTAGGTGAGCCATTTGTCCACGATTTCTGCCTATGTGATGCCCATGTCTTGTGGTCATAGGGGGCAGGGTGTTTTTTCAAGCTGCACTTGCAGCTTTTCTTCCCGGTCTCCCCCAATCTGTTGGAAATAAAGATATATTCAATTCAATGTCGCCTCTGCGGCTTCGCGTTGCCGATGACCAAGACAGTACGTGGACCAGGTCAGCGGTACCTCGATGCTTGTAGCACTCCACATTCTTCAGTAGCCAGCGCGAGGAGCGCGCTTGTTTGGTGTGGCAAAGTCCGTCGTAGTACATTATAATTCGTGCGCGCACGCACACGCACAAAAGAAAAGCACGTGGGACGAACACACGCGAATCGCAGGGTTCGCTCGCACCAGTGCGGCGCGCGTGGAAGCACACTACACACAATTGTCACGCACGTGGGAAGCGTCGCCGTCGCATTCGCAAACACTACGCACACGGTAGTTGTAATTTGAACACGCGCACAAACGCAACACCGGCGAATGTCGATACAATCCACCGTACACAAGAGGTAGCGTACACGTGGTGAGTCACACGCACAACTCCGGCGCACGTGGTGATCGTGAACGACCAGCCATACACGCACAAACCCACGCACGTGAACAAAGGAGATTCCTCAGACGGCAAAGTCCGGCGTGTAGCGCAAGATATATTACAAAAGTACATACGCAAAAGCGTGGTAGAAGTGGCAAGGAACACGAGCCATGTTCAGCAGTCCGGCAGGCGACCACCGATAACTTGAAAGTAGCGACAGTGTCCTCCCCGCGGCGCTTTCCTCCTCGATTCTCCTCGCGCGCCAGCTCGAGCGCTGCGCACAGCACGCTCTTTCTCCTTGACTCCCGCGGACGGGATGCAGCATTTGATGGAGGCGCACAATTTGGGGCCACTTGGGTGCCCCAGTGGGGTAGAAATTTTTTTAAAATGGTTATGACAGCATTGAGAATGCTGAAGGTAACGTTTATGAGGAGGTTCGTTTCACCTTAAAGCCGTTTTTATGGGGCGTACTGATGCAAAAAGAGCTTTCAGGGGAGTTGTACACTCCACACATTTTTTTTGTGCATCATAATAGGATGCTTTACGTTGTGGATCCCTCTTCTTTTGTTTTTTTTTTTTTTGCCCCTGCACCCATGTGCACCACAGTCGATACATTCCCCATACTTTCTTATAATGAATTAGTTTCCAGTCCATCGTCTATCCAAAACGTTGTCTTCTCAATGTGAACGTAGCTTCGCGGCGCGGCCTCTAAACTGAATAGGACGCTCGCGCCATGTCAGATCGAGCAAGCGTGCTCGATCACGTAACACCCCCTGCAGCTTTCCTGTGTCCATAAGAAAGCTAAATAATAACCGTAACCTACTGATGCGTGCATGGCAGCCGAAGTCGAAGGAAATTGAAGAGCAAAAAAATAGTGCGGAAACTCTACTGTCGTTGTCTATGTATACGTAAGCATATCCCCGATAATAAGTTAGCCTAGCCCCAAATTTTGGTTTGTGCACCCCCAGATTTCCGCTTGGCTTATCCCTCAGTTTACTTTGACTCACGTCGAAATTTGGAGTTGACCATCAGCCAGATTTAAGTTGACCAACCTCAAGATTGCTCCCCCGCCCCGCAGATTTCAACTTACCTTATCCCCTAATTTAATCTATGAGGATAGCAATAGGGGCTTGTTGGTACGGCATACCTTATTTTGTTATAGCGCAAGCTTGACACGGACAACAGAAGGCACATCAGACACACAAGCGCTATGTGTGTCAGATGTGCCTTCTGTTCTCCGTGTCAAGCTTGCGCTATAACAAAATAAGATATGCCCTAATTTAAGGTCACGTGACCACGTGGCCATCAATGATGCCACAGCCAACGTCACAGCCGATGCCACTGTTGGAGCCGGAGCCACGTGAAGTTATTTAGCTGCGCAATTCTGTAGAGTGCACAGCGCGGGTTCCTGAGAAATTGCCCAAAGACCAGCAATTGGTTTTGACGCTGCGCCAGACCATCATTACCTGCTTAACACTATCTACAACACTCGAAAGCATCTCCTTCACCTCAGATCTCAACTTCCTTGACGCGGGCTCTGCCTCATGAGTCATCGCCTTCCTCTTTGAGGGGCGCGACCCACTAGCCTCACCTACATCAGCAAAACCCATGCTCTCTATGGGCTCAGGCATTGCCCTCTCGGCCGGTGCAGCTCCTGCCACACCCTTAAGGGCCGAGATTTCTGCCCTAAGCAGCCTCACCATTTCTCTCAACTCTGCGTTTTCCTGTTCTATCCTCTTGAATCTCGCCTCATTCTTGCTTTGCTCTGGCCTTACCAAACTAGGCATCTCCGTTCGAGCACTTGTGCGCTCCGTCCAGGTAGTACCACTTGCCGCTCCACTGGGGCCCTTGCCTTGTAGACCCTGCTGCATACCACTCTTGCGCACACCCTGTCCCGCAGTCCCGTTGGGGCCACGTGCAGTCTCAGTTCCCAACTGTCCGTCCAGTCCGAAGCGCACCTTAGACGCCGATCTGCTCCCAGACCGGCCACCGGAGCGGCTGTGAGATGCTCTACCTGGTCTCCTTGATCTTGACCTTGAACGTCGACGCCCACGATCTTCTCCTTGCCCGCTCTCCAGCGTCTTCCCCAACGTCGGGAACTGGCTATCGTCGTACCTGAAGCCTCCCTTCTCTTCATCCTCCGCCTTGATGTCCTCCATAGCCCGCTCAAAACGACGGCGCCGGACCACATATGGAGTACGGAACAGCTGCTATCACTCCTTGGCAGCCGTGATATGCTCTCCCCCACACAGTTCACACTTGGGCGTACACCGGTGGGCCTCACTGGGATTGGTTGAACCGCAGCCCCTGCAAACCACTTCTTCCGGCGAGGGGCAGACGTCAGCGCGATGCCGCAGCTTTCCACAAGCATAACAAACATCAATCTGCTTGCGGTAAAGCGTGCACCGAACCAGCGCGTTGCCATAACGAACGTAGTTGGGCACCTTGTATCCATCGAAGGCGATGATGACCGTACGCGACTCCTTGATGCGTTTTGCCGCCAGGGCCAGGGGATTACGCGGGTTGACAATCTTCCGACTGAGCGCTTCGGGTCCCTCGCTGAGAGGAACATTTCTTATGATTCCCTTGCACGTTTCATGCGGCGCCGCACGATATGCCGCAGCTTCATGCATGTGCCCAGCAATGCATAAATCCTTGATCCTCACGTACTTCGCAGCATTTTCGTCTTCCGGTGTGCTAACCACCACAATATTCTGCTGATAATTGGGGCAGATGGTGTCCGCTTCTCGCTTTGCCTCGTCTAGGCAAGAAGCAGCCGCGACTGCATCAGCCACCGTGGCCGCACCAATTTTAGCAATATTCAGACCTCCCATTATCCTGACGATAATCTTGATATCATTTTTCGGCAGCGGAGGCATTTTACCGCGAAGGATGATACCGTTCTTTACACGAGCAGGCGAGTTTGGACTCACTTTGCCGTTCTTAGGTCCCGTCCGCCGTTAGGGCTAACAGCGTTGCCGCCGTATGATGGCCTTGGCTTGGTCGTAGAATTCCTATGGGTGTTAATTTTCCAGCCAGCATCCTCCGAAACGTCTTCCGGAGCAATATCTTCGCCTTCCACAGCGTATTCCATCATGAAAAAAGCGTCAAGCGGCCGGGGAGCCGGCGCGGCCCACGAGCACGGCGGGTTCGGCGTTATGGGTTAACACCTCCGGCGGCGTAGTCTCGACGAGAAAGGCCGTAAAATCAAGTACAGTCCACTCACTGAAAAAGGTCCTATATCCCGGTATACCGTGTAACTTCGCGGATCCGCTTAGCACAGAATTAGGCACCAAAGAGCGAAAAATCCGGTCAAAACTGCCCATAAAGCGGGAGCCGACGCGGACACGTCTCACTACTTGTAGTGGGGCCAACCCGGCTCAACCTTTAGGATACGGTTGCTATATGCGACTCCACAGTTTCGCTGCCACTAAGTACATACGCGGTCCCCGTTCTTAAGTTTCCCGTCTTTCTTTAAAAATTGCATGTGGCAAATAAGTTAATTACTTTCTCTAAGCTGAATTCTTCGTAGAAGCTGAAATTATTCGCATGACAAATTGAAACACAGATTCAGCTAATTAACCAACACTCACTAATTATTTGCTCAAAACCGCATGTTGCATTTTACGAATGGTAGACGGTATACAACAAGTATACCTTCCATAACATCGATTTTACCCTAGTGTTTTTGGACCTTTTTGTTGGATCGTCTTTTGGATACGGCTGCTATATACGGCTCTGTACGCTTTCGCTGCCACACTGTACATTAGCGGTCAATATTTTTAGATTCCCGTATTTTTAAAAACTGCCTGTGGCAAATAACTTAATTCTTGTCTCTGAGCTGGATTCTTCCAAGAAGCTGACATTATTAGAACGAGAACTTGAAACACCGATTAAACAAATAACCAACACTCATTAATGAACTGCCTAAAACCGCATACTGCAATTTACGAATGGTAGACGGTTTGCAAGACATATCCGCATGAAATGAATCTCCAGGATTAGATAAGTATTGATATATTATTTCCCAACACGTGGGACGATATACAATAGTGTTTCATTTACATTAGTGCTCCAATGCATTAAAGAAAGCGTTATGAAAAAAAATTGTACAATGCATTGCTACGGCAAGTGTCGTGTTAGCATTTCATTACAACACGCCATGCAAGCTGACCGGCTACATTTGGTAAACTGCAATATATATATATATATATATATATATATATATATATATATATATATATATATATATATTAGTGTTTTATTGCGGCCGATTGTGCTCTCCTGGTGCTTGCGCGGAAATTCGGAACAGTCGCATAGGCAATGTAGAAAATTATTGTTTTTTTACCAGTGAAGACGCGCCGTACTGTGTGACTAATGAAAGATTACACTACAAAAATAAAAGTTTCAAAAAGCTACTGATGGGAAAATGTGAAAATATCTGCATATGAAGATTTCTCTGATAAAATAAACTAAGACTAATGCGGAAATCACAATTGATTGTAGCTAATGCTTTGTTTGTATTACAATGCTCAATAAAACTGCTTATTATTGAAATAATAATAATTAGTATTTATCTATTCATTTATGGGGCCTATTATTGCAGATTGAAGACAGCCAGTACTCAGAGCCTACCAGTTTGCTCTGAACGGCGCCTGACCCCAGTTCCTGGAAATAGGAGGTGAGAGGGTGCAGCGAAGTTGCATCGCCGTATCAGTTAATGCTCCTGCACTGTAGAAAAATTCTGGAAGAACTATCCCAACTGGAAGATGAATGGATTTCATGGCGCTCTTAAAGTGCGTGTTTTTTTTCTAAAAATTATTTGAAGGGATACATTTGTCCAGCACGCGCTTTTGTGTTGCTGACTCGCGGAGTCCCCTTCTGTCAATACAACACAAAACACAAGTCGGTACAGAAGTGCTAATGGGTGAAATAATGATAGCAATTGTTCTGAAGATAATTGCGCTAGATCGGTTGTTACCATTTCTACGAAACTGTGTTTCAAGAGGAGTTAAGCTGGCTTATGAAGCCCTTCCGGGCCCCTTGATACGAGGTTTGTCTTTCTTGGAGCGATGAAGTGAATTGCGCCGCTCCCGAGGCACTGAATGCGTCGCCTCGCTTAGGGTTGTGTCAATCGACTCCTGGGATACACTGGACTTCCGCTTCAACGAGCGGGGTGTAGGGCCTTGGTGGCCCCGAAACCAGAGGTCTGTGGGCCCTCATTCAGAGATGGAGCAGCAGCGCTGGCTGCTGTCACCTGGGGGGCTGGGGGAACTGCTGCGGCCACACTCTTGGTGGGCCGATCCGATGCCGGAGCCTGTTGCGGTGTCGCCCCACTACGCACCGTACCAGAGTACCCTGCGGTATGGAGGAAGGAAATATGCTTTCGCACTTCGTGAAAGGAAATGTTCTTTTTTGTCTTCAGCGTAATTATCTCATTTTCGCACTTAAAAGAAAGGCAAGACCGGTTGTATACGCGGTGGTCACCGTCGCAGTTTGCGCAGTGATATGTGCCAGTACAGTTGTAGGCAGCAGGGTCATGAGACGTGCACTTTGTACACATGGACGGCCGCGACAGCTCTTACAGGCGTGAACAAATTGTTTGCAGTTGAAGCAGCGGAGTGGGTTCGAAATGTAGGGAATAAATTGG
The DNA here is from genome assembly GCF_050947875.1 of Dermacentor variabilis. Classification (NCBI taxonomy): domain Eukaryota; kingdom Metazoa; phylum Arthropoda; class Arachnida; order Ixodida; family Ixodidae; genus Dermacentor; species Dermacentor variabilis. The sequence continues at coordinate 131,400,597 of NC_134574.1, forward strand.
ATTTTAAGATAGCCTGTTTTAATGTATCCTGGTTAACCGCTCGTGTCAATCGTTAAAATTAGGTGTTAGGTAGGGATCTCTTTCTCATCCCACGTGATCATTATTTTTTGGACATTTGTCACGTGCGTTTCGTTCCAGCCCTCAGGCAGCTTGGGTTCACTCAAATATAGATCTTGCTCATGTGCAAGACCTCGGGTACTGTTCAGAGAATGGTGCGGGTCCTTCGAGGGGGGAATTACCAATTTCAACAAGTCCGGACAGTTTCTCTAAGAGAATTCTTGCCACTGACTTCGAGCAACATATCACCGCTGGCGGCCGTGACTGAGCGGGCTCATCACGTTAGGTGGACTTAAGCTTTTCTGCAATGGGGGAAGTTATGGCCACGGCGTTTCAAACTCAAGCAAGGCGACTAACTGGGCTCCAAAACTGTGTAGCATCGCATGCGGGCATGTCTTGCGGCAAAATTTAAGATACCTCGTTTGACAAGCTTTGAGTGTGCCAAGGTAAAGGACAAGAGTGGCTCTGCTCATCATTTCGAAGTAGCAGCACACATGTTTGCTCGAAAGGCACACCCGGAGATAGAGAGAACTCAGTGACTCATAGAAAGTTCGTGCGTCAGCTCCAGAAGCAGCAGTTTCTTCTTAAATGTCTCTAAAATGTGATTCGTAGATGTGCGCACTCTGAAATGTTTTACAAGTTTCAGAGAGAAATGCAGCTTGTGCAGCTGACGCATGAACCTTCTATGTGCGATTGATTACGTTTCCCGGATCTCTGGCTGCACCTTTCTTGCAAACATCTGTGCTGCTGCTTCGAGCGGAAGAGTATAAGTCACTCTGGCCTTTGAACTTGGCACATGCAAAGCTTGTCAAACGCGGCATTACAAATTTAGCCACAAGAAATAGTGCCCGCATGGGATGCAACACAGTTTTGCAGCACAGTTTAGTCGCGTATTCTGTGCTGGCCATACAGAATGGCCATACCCAATGGCCATAATTTATGCCATTACAGAACAACTTCTTAAGTCCACTAAACCTGGTTAACCAGCTCAGTCGCGGTTCCAGCCTGATGAAAGGAACCGGAATTCAGTGCTCCTCTACGTTCGTGATATTTCCCATCGGCTGAAAAAGAATGGACGGCGTGCGGGCATCACTGTGGTTTTCTCGGTTGTAGAAAACCAGACAAAATTCTGCAAACGTGTGAATGCGACTGCATCGCAGCGCAATCTTTTCTCTGTTAAGCACAAAATACATTTATTGCCTTGCGCCTGAGCCATGGTTCACCAGATTCCACTGTCATGCTGTCGTAAATATATTGGAAAAACCGTGACGTGCTTATTCAAGCGCTTAAGAGAGCACAATAATAACGCTCATAACACTGTTCAAGGCCATTCGGGCATCCTTTGGCGTGATTGTAGCTGCGTGCCTCTCTTAGCACGTGCGGAAGTTTTGGCGGAACAGCTTTACAGCTCACGCGGAAAATCAAAAGTACTGATTTCACGAAAAAATATGGCTCCTTGTGCTTTATTTCTGCTTCTTTCGCGTTAATACATAGTGGAGTCGTGTATTTGAACAGACTTTCACGTTAATGTGCGTTTTTACCAGCATAGCTGTTTAAGCATCAGTACCAGCCGTTTCAAGGACAAGGATTAGTGTCCAACAGCCATGGCCGGCAGCCTCTCAATACTCGGCGCGGCTGTGCAAATGGCAGTGGAGAGGAAGAAAGCCTAGGCAACACACAGGGAGGGAGCAGCTGGGAGCGCGCGTCGCGAAACAGGTGTTTGGGTTAGGAGGCGTGCAGTGGGGGATTGGCTGAGCCTAGCACGTGCAACTGACGTACACGTGCACGTCAGGTGCACGTGCACGCCACGAGAGACGCGGTGTGCGCTGGCGGGATGAGTGTTCTACCGCAGCTGAGCTCGCCGGGCTGCACCTGGCTGCCGACCTCCTTGCTGAGCATTCTCCCCAGCAGCTCGTGGTGGTTGTGTGCGTCTCTAAGCAAATGCTCCAGGCCCTTGTCAACCCACGGCACACAGGACTTAGAGGGGTGCAGCTGCTTGCCAAGTTAACGGCTCTAGCCACCGCCGGAATCCTAATATCCTTCCACTGGCTGCGCTCACATGTCGGGGTAGCCGGTAGCGAGGAGGAGGATAACTACGCCACAGCTGCCCATCATTATGTAGTACCGGTTACCATAGCGGTAGCGGCTTCGGACAACACGAGATATAGGCGACGGTGCCTGCTCACCTGCATTCACCCGGACCCCCGAGTTTCTAGTTGCAGGGCCCCCAAGCCACATCCAGAAAACGGCCTCTCGAGTAGAGACCGTTGCACACTCCTGCGCTTGCGGGCTGGCTGCACATAGACTGCATCCCGGCTGTACGCCAAGTGCCGCGCCGCGTCACTTGCCTGCAAGAGGTGCGGGGACCCCGAGACTCTGGAGCCCCTTCTCTGTGCCGACCCATCCTTGGCGCAGGAACGCTCCATAGTGATCAACATTTACAGACGCCACGCTCTTCCAGCGGCCACAGAGACTGACCAGCTGTTCCCAGTGAGTCCCCAGCTCCCTGCACTTCGAAGCCTGGCGGAGTTTATTAATTCCGCTGCAGCGCCCCTTGTTAGACTCCGTGGTAGGTGGCTGGCGTTGCTGTCGAAAACTGTACGTCTACACATGGATACTTCCTTCCCTCCACTACCTGATCGCCCTCAGAAAAGAGGGCGCACCGAAGGTGCCTTTCTGTTTTTTGGACGCCAAGTCCACAACTTCCCTCGTTTTCATGTAGCACACTCACAAAAACCAGGCAAACCATCTCACCATTCCTTGTTTCAAAATCGTTAACGGAAGTTATTGGTTCAGGATGTAAGGTGTCGAGGATGGAAAGCGGTGATCTTCTCTGGAAGCTCCGCGATTAGAAGCCGTACGAGAAATTACCAAAACTAGTGTCATTTCGGGAAACCCAAATAATCGTAACCGCGCACCGTACTACGAATACCACCCATGACGTAGTTTAAGATGATGATCATTTGGGGTTAGCTGAAGCGGAACTCTTGGAGGGCTTCAGTGAACAGAATGTGATCAATGTTAAAAGAATTAAGATGAGGCGAGATGGCAGAGACATACAAACCAAGCACGTGATAATTAATTTTGGTTCAAGTATCTTGCCCGAGTCTATAGAGGCAGGGTACGTCAAGCTCCGTGTTAAGCCATACGTGCCAAATCTCCTCAGATGTTTCAAATGCCAAGGTTTCGGCACAGTTCGCTGAGCTGCCGAGGCCGCCAAACCTGTGCGAAATACAGTGCTCATGTACCCACCTCTGAAGCCTGTGAGAACTCTCTCCACTGTGTAAACTGTGATGCGAAGCATGCCGCGTACTCGCGGTCATGACCATCCTGGAAAAAAGAAAAGGAAATTGTCACAATCAAAGTCAAACAAAATATACCTTTCAAGGAGGCCCATACGCACATACCACCTCCGGGCCGGTGGCCGCAAAGGTCTCGTCCAACGTGCCGAAACCTTCACGTCAAGCACAGCGCTCGGAAGAGCGCGTGTTTAGCGCCATATCAGTTAATGCTCCACCGTTTGTCTTTTTTGGAGCAGTTACGAGAATCGCGCCGTTCCGGAGGCACTGAATGCGCCGCCTGGCTTAGGGTTGTGTCAATCGACTCATGGGAGCCACTACGCTTCCGCTTCCACGAGCGGGGTGTTTTAAACGTAGGCGTTGCCTCAAAAAGCAAGGCTTTGGAGTCCCGGAAACCAGAGGTCGATGGGCCCTCTTTCAGAGACAGAGCAGCTGCGCTGGCTGCTGTCACCTAGAGGCACTGCCGCGGCCACAATCTTTGTGGGCCGAGCCGACGCCGGAGTCTGCTGCACTGTCGCCCCCCTACGGGCCGCACCAGCATACCCTGCGGTATGGAAGAAAGAAATAAGCTATCGCGCTTCCTGAAACGGAATGTTCTCTTTAATCTTTAGCGTAATTGTCCCATTTTCGCTCTTACAAGAAAGGCGCAGTGGTGTATCTCAGTAGGGTTGTCGGCAGGATGGTCGAGCGACGAGCACTTTGTACATATGGACGGCCCCGGCAGCTCTGATAGCCGCGAAGAAAGCACTGGCACTTGAAGCAGTGGCGCGGATTCGGAATGCGGGGTCTAAGTTGGATTTTCAGATAGCATGTATCAATATATCCTGGTTAACTGCTTGTCTAGAAGGTAAACATTAGGTGTTTAGTCGAGGTCTCTTTCTCATTCAACCTTATCTTTATTTTTGCGCTTATGTCACGTGATCTTCCTTCCATCACTCAAGTAGCCTGGTTTCAGACAAGTCAGGAGATCTTGCACAAAAGCTACTCCACGTGTACTATTAAGAGAACGGTGCGGGTTCATCGAGACGGAGGTATTACCAATTTCAACAAGTCCGGATAGTTTCTCTCACGGAATTCTTGCCACTGACTTCGAGCAACAGCTCACCCCTGGCCGCCGTCACTGAGTGGCCTTGTCCCGTTTCGTGGACTTAAGCTAGTCTGTAATGGGCGAAGTTATGGCCATGGCGTTTCCACCACAAGCAAAGTAAGCAACTGTGCGGCCATGATTTCATGTGGCCTTATTTAAAATGTCTCCTTTGACAAGCCTCGATTGTGCCAAGTTAAAGGAGAAGAGTGAATATGTACTCGTCGGTTCGAAGAAGCAGCGCACATGTCTGCTCGAAAGACACACCCGGAGAATGAGAAAACGCAATCAAGAATTCACAGAAAGTTCGTGCGTCAGCTACAGGAGCCCCAGGTGTTCCTAAATGTATCTAAAATTCCATTCGCAGATGCGCGCACTCTAAAATGTTAGACACGCTTCAGAGAGAAAAGCAGCTTTTGGAGCTGACCCACGAACTTTCTACAGGTCATAGATTACGTTTTCTCGATCTCCGGCTGTGCTTTCTTAGCAAACATGTGTGCTGTTTCTTCGAATAAAGAGTGCAAAATCACTCTGGCCCTTCAACTTGGCACACGCAAAGATTGTCAAACGAGGTAATATAAATTTAGCCACAGGAAATATTGGCCGCATGGGATGCAACACAGTTTTGCAGCACAGTTTGGTCGCGTATTCTATGCTGGGTACTCTATGGGCATAATTTCTGCTAATACAGGACAGCTTCTTAAGTCCACTAAACCTGATGGACCAGCTCAGTCACGGTGCCAGCCTGGTGAAAGGCGCCGGCATTGTCGTGTTCCTCTATGCACATGATATTTGCTATCGGCTGAAAAAAGAATGGGCAGCTTTTGGGCATCACTGTGGTTTTCTCGGCTCCGCAAAACCTGTCAAAATTCTGCAGACGTGTGAATGCGCCTGCATTGCAGCGGAGTCTTTTCTCTGTTAAGCACAGAATACCTTCTGTGCCGTTCGCCACAGCCATTGTTTACTAGGTTCCCTTGTCGTTTTGCCGTAAATAGGTTGGGCAAACTGAGATGTGCTAGCGCTTAAGAGAACACCATTTTAACGCTCATAACACAGTACATGACCATTTGGGGGGACTTTGCCATGAGTGCAGCTGCGTGCCTCTCTTTGAAGGCGTTGAAGTTTTGGCGAAATAGCTTTGCAGCTCACGCGGGAAATCTAAGAGGCTGATTTCCTAAGAAAACTTGGCAGTTTGTGCGTTATTTGCGCTCCTATCGCGCTTATTAATAGTGGAGTCGTGTATTTGAACAGACTTTTACAGTAATGTGTGTTTTCTAATAGTAGAGCTGTTTAATGTTGAATTCCAGCTGTTTCAATGATCAAGGATCCCTGTCCAACCGCTGTGGCCGACCGCTGCTCAAAACTGGGCGCAGCTGTGCAAAGGGAAGTGGAGAGGAAGAAGGACTGCGGGAGACAGAGAGGCAACCGCTAGGAGCGCGCATGCCGATGCAAGTGTTTGGGTGAGGAGGCGCGTAGTGGGGGATGGGCTGCAGCTTGCGATGACATGACGTGCACTCCTTGCTGAGAGAAGCAGCGTGTGCCGGCGGGATCAGTGTCCAATTCCACCCATAAGATGGACGAACCATTTTAGAAAAAACGGACTTTAGAGAAGGGAAACTATAACTTCCCCAATGGTACTAAAATGAGCAGTCGCAGCGCATAGAACTTATCAGGGAGGACACCAGGTGGCGCTGCTCAACCAGGATGCGAAAATGCAGTTTTTTTTTTTGCAAACATCCAATATGGCCGCTTTTAACTGGTAGCGTGCGCTGGTGCGCGGTGTGCTCGCCCTACGGGCTCTGTGGCATGCCTCGTTGCCTTCACTGTCACGTAGCTGGCGCGTTCTAATTGCCAGGAGACCAAGGAGGCTTTACTGACGCCAATACAAACAAGCCGCAAGTGAGTCAACAGAACGTGCGACTTTATTGGGAGAAGAAAAGCAGTGTCCACGTACATTCTCGTGCAAGAACAGACACATTTGCACGTTGAGATACGCTAGAAATATTAACGCCAACTCGTAAACTGGTTAATTTTCTCATTTCAGGTGACGGTCTGTTAACGACCGAAAATCAGCAGCGCAAACAGTGTCCCACCTGTTGGCACCGATAGTCTCCGTTGAAGATTAGCAACTTGCAATGCGAAGTAATCGGGTGACGCAGGCATCTGCTGCCGCCGCCAGCACGGCAACATGGACTAGCCGCCACTTCAGCTTTTTACTCCTTCCTAACCTGCACGTTTCTGTTTGTTTTTTTCGGAGGCCGCTAGCTAAAGTGTCGCTCGCACTTCATGCCCTGCTTTATCTCGATGTGTCCATCGTCCATATCGTGGGCATCACCTTTGGCAGCCACCTTTTCGGGCCCTTGTAGTCATGTTTTGCTGGACCTAATAAAAGATCATTCACTCAATCACTCACTATACCGACGTGCCTATCAACGTTACACACTTTAGACCATGTGAGCACGTATTCTTGTCTCCGTTCATGCCTGATAGCGGCAGGAAGGCCGCAAGCACAATTTGCCTACGGTGCATGTAAATTTTGAGTCCATGTTGATGTGCGGACTCCACGACCAGGTGCGTACCTAGAGACACTGCTGCCCAATGCAGCTCACCAGGCCGACACATAAAAGAAGCGCGAAACGTTAACGATGACTAAGAGGGACGGCTACGCAACGAAAATCTTCCATTAATGGCTTCAACATACCACTCGCATAAGGTTCAGAATATACCTTTTACAATGATTAAAATCATCAAGGCGTCAGCGGGCATTCGCGCACACGGGTGGTTTGAGGCACGTTCAGCCATCAGACTACAGGCATAGTGCTCGTCTTCATCGAACCTGACTGTCTGGTAACTAGCGACAACCAACAGTGCGAACAGATTGGACCGAGTTTCCTACCTCTTTGAACCGACAGTTGCCGTTGAAGGCGAACAACTTATATTGCGAAGCAATCAGGTGACGCATGAATCTGCTGCCGCAGCCAACAAGGCAACATAGACTACCCGCCACTTTAGCGTACAACTCCTTTCCAACCTGATCGTTTCTTTTTGTTCTTTCGGGGGCCGCTAAAGCTGTCGCTCGGAATTCATGCCCCACTTTATCTCTAGTGTCCAACGTCTGTTCCGTGGGCGTCACCTCTGGCCCCCATTCCTGCACGCCTTTCCATCCACGTTGCTATCAACGTCACACACTTCAGACAATCTGAGAACGTATGCTGGTCTCCATTCATGCCTGATCGAGGCCACCAAGGAAGACCAGAAGCACAATTTGTCCACGGAAAATATAAATAGGCAGTCTCTGTCGCTTCGCAGACTGCCGGAGCAGGTGCTCACCTCGTGAGGCTGCTGCCCAATGCAGCTAACCGGGTCGCCACATCCGAGAAACGTAACATGGCAACCATGATGATGAGGGAGAGCATCGCCATGAAACACATTTCGTTTCGCTTCAGTGTACCTGGAAGAACCCAGTCTTGCGAGCAGGGAGAGCAATTCTGAATAAGATTAGCTGTTCAATATGGGGATGAGAAATCTTGCATTCAAGAAGGAAGCCACTCCGTTCTGTAAGCACTGATGACTAAAAATAAGAGGTCGAATGCTACGTGTCAAGTATTGCTTGGCCTGTAAGTTTTGATGAAGAAGAGGAATCGTTTCAAACAAGGAGGAGGAATGAAAAAGCTTCCATTCATAGACATTCATAGTTGACACAAATGAAATAATTTGACCAGGCCAGAAAGCTAATTATTAAAAGGAAACGAAAAACCACGCGTCGTTGAAGTGAAAAAGAAAGAAAGCGTTACGCTTAGTTCTGCAAGACATCCCGATAATTGCCTACTGCCGCTTCTTCAGTTTTCTTTTGGAAACAGATTTGGGCGCTTTGGACAAGCTTAACTCGCCGTTTTTAAATTGAAAATGCCAAAGAAGTCTAAGGTGGACATCATCATCATCATCATCATCATCATCATCCTGGTTACGCCCACTGCTGGACAAAGGCCTCTCCTATACTTCTCCAACTACCTTGGTCATGTACTAATTGTGGCCATGTTGTCCCTGCAAAATTCTTAATCTCATCCGCCCACCTAACTTTCTGCCCCCCCCTGCTACGCTTCCCTTCCCTTGGAATCCATTCCGTAACTCCTAATGACCATCGGTTATCTTCCCTCCTCATTACGTGCCCTGACCATGCCCCCCCCCCATTTCTTTTTCTTGATTTCAACTAAGATATCATTCACTGGCGTTTGTTCCCTCACCCAATCAGCTCTTTTCTTATCCCTTAACGTTACACCTATCATTCTTCTTTCCAAAGCTCGTTCCGTCGTCCTCAATTTAAGTAGAACCCTTTTCGTAAGCCCCCAGGTTTCTGCCCCGTAGGTGAGTACTGGTAAGGCACAGCTGTTATAAACTTTTCTCTTAAGGGATAATGGCAACCTGCTGTTCATGATCTGAGAATGCCTGCCAAACGCGCCCCAGCCCATTCTAATTCTTCTGATTATTTCAGTCACCTGTCCTAAGTAGATGTATTCCCTTACCACTTCCAGTGGCTGACTACCTATCGTAAACTGCTGTTCTCTTCCGAGACTGGTAAACATTACTTTAGTTTTCTGGAAAATAATTTGAGACCCACCCTTCGGCTTTGCCTCTCCAGGTGAGTGCGCATGCATTGCAGCTGGTCCCCTGAGTTACTAAGCAAGGCAATATCATCAGCGAATTGCAAGTTACTGAGGTATTCTCCATTAACTCTTTTCCCTAATTCTTCCCAATCCAGGTCTCTGAATACCTCCTGTAAACACGCTGTGGATAGCATTGGAGAGATCGTATCTCCCTGCCTGACGCTTTTCTTTATTGGGATTTCGTTGCTTTCTTATGGAGGACTACGGTGGCTGTGGAGCCGCTATAGATATCTTTCAGTATTTTTACATACGGCTCGTCTACACCCTGATTCCGCAATGCCTCCATGACTGCTGAGGTTTCGACTGAATCAAACGCTTTCTCGTAATCAATGGAACTTATATATAAAGGTTGGTTATATTCCGCACATTTTTCTATCACCTGATTGATAGTGTGAATATGGTCTATTGTTGAGCAGCCTTTACGGAATCCTGCCTGGTCCTTTTGTTGACGGAAGTCTAAGGTGTTCCTGATTCTATTTCCAATTACCTTAGTAAATACTTTGTAGGCAACGGACAGTAAGCTGTGGGTCTATAATTTTTCAAGTCTTTGGCGTACCCTTTCTTATGGATTAGAATTATGCTAGCATTTTTCCAAGATTCCGGTACGCTCGAAGTCATGAGTAGCCACTGCTCCCCAAGACACAGCCCCTGAAAGCACTCAGGGCACTGACAGTCCCTGTACGGGTAACACTTCCGCTATTCCTCCTCTACAACCTGAACCAGTCCTCCTTACGTCTACACGTCATAGACAACCTCCGGAACGGTTTACGGATTAACTTTCCAAGTTACTTTCTGCCTTGGGTTACTGGCTACAGAGATTTCAGCCCTCCCATGCGAATTCGGCTGGAGTAAGTACAGCATGTGCAATGCACATGCTGTACTTACTGCTATACTGCAGATTTATCAGTGGCTCCTAGTGGTAGGAACACTTTTCTTTATTTCTTAGCATCTCGTTCGAAGAGATACGATACATTTCTTGTACATTAAAATTCTTGCACCATAAGCATATAGTATGCACAATTTCACTACGGTAACAGCCGCCATACCAATTTGTCTTTCATGCCAAAAAGCTTTTGAACATTGCTTAGGCTGTTAGCATCCTTACGGGGGGACTATCCCAACTTCTAGGCAGTGTGAAGTGCTTTGTACGCACACTCTCCAATCCACGACAGCCACAGAGATTGTCTCGAGTCAGGCTCAAGGCGAATAAGCCACCCATCAGTGCTGTCCCAGGGGGCACACAGATGTTTGCAGTGTCTATTTTTGTACACTGTGAATTCTTTTTTATGTGTGATCTATGCGTGCAAATCTGCATCTCATCGTCTTCCCAAGACGGTACCGAAACACTTCATAACTGTAGTGCAATCATGTTAATTTTCAGTTTTCATGCTGTGTGTTTTTCTTAAAATGGCGTAAGTAACTGTAACTCATGACTTAATTTGTTGATAGAAGAGCGAATAGCGCGTTTATCTCTCAAGAGAGAGGAGGTGCGGTATCCAGTGTTGGTTTCCGGTTTCGGTTTTGGGTCGTTTGCGTCATGGCGCCACTCAGCGCCAAATGCTGTAAGTTGCCTGCAGCGTTTCCCCTCGCGGAAATAAAATTATTCTTGGCCTGGTCCGGGACTGAAGCAGTTCGGCTTTTCCTTGCGGCGCTGCGCGCCCCGGCCGTTTAGGCCTCATGCCGTAGAACCTCCGCCCAGCCGTCCCGTCGAAGCTGCAACAGAGTCCCTTGTGACTTAGTAAAACGGATGTTCCTCTTTGCCATGTAAAGTTATTTTTGCGCATTAAAAAGCGCATTGTTTCACGTGCATACTTCAACATGACAGTGAGGTTCCGTGAAAGCGTTCTGGACATGAATTTGTGGCCACGGTCTTGTGACTACAGCCCCCTGTGTAGTTTACAACAATGATCGAGTATAAATTGTATTCTATTAAAACGGCTTTTGTGTGTATGTGTGTGTGTGAGAGAGAGAGAGAGAAAACATTTATTTTCATGAGATTGGGCGACTTGCTCGCAGGGTGGAGCCCTTAGTTCAGGGCCCCATTGGCTCGAGCCACTCCGCGTAACTGCTTTGTTCTTTTGTACTAGCAAGCGTAAAACAGCTCCGTGAGCGAAAAACCTATGTGACATACATGCACAAGATTATCCAACTTCTAATTCTACCTGACCCTGTGCATTTCCTGTGCGTTTTGGAACGGGTTATATTGTGTACACAGCCATGAGTACGTTTAGACAATTAGCGAATACAACTCACCTGTATATACTTCCCCATAATGACAATTACTAAACTTTTCCATGTGACTGTACACAAATACAAAAAATGCCGTTTTACAATTATTGCTCTATGTATTCGTATGTACTCGAAAACGTATTCGCTTACCGCACGTTCAAGACGCGCCAGAAGGCAGATTTCTCCTGAACAACTTACGCAGTTTTTATTACATGGCCACTGATCCCATTTGACGTTAAATTACAAGGCACCAGAGGGATCCTTGATTGCTATTTTTCTAGAGGGCGCCTTGAGCCCTTTCTTTGCGTACTTGCAAAAGAAATGTACTTTTTGTAGGAAACAAATAACATAGAAATAAATCACACTTTGTCACATGCAGAGGTGCAAAGGTTCTATATTTCTTGACAAAGGCGCTTAATGGATTTCATAGGAGCCCTACAAAATGTCGAAAGTTCATTGTATTGATTGGAAAGTGCTGTCAAAATCACCATCATTTGTTTCGACCCTGTAGTTCTGAAAAAAAAGGAAATATGTTTCGTCTCAGTAAAGAAAAGCGGAATAATGTGCTCATGTTTAAAAGACTGCGTTCCATTTCTTGGGAACTTTTCTTGTTGCAGAAGCGTCATAATTTGCGCGTCCAATACTGTCATAGAAACATATTTTGCACTATAATCTGGCTCTCACAGTTTTGAAACATCGTTTGAAGAAACGTCGGATATACGCGCAAACATTTCATTGCGAAAAGAATTCTTTGCCTACTTCATCTGTCTTTCTTTCTTTCTTTCTGTCTGTCTGTCTGTCTGTCTGTCTGTCTGTCTGTCTGTCTGCCTTGCCTTGCCTTGCCTTGCCTTGCCTTGCCTTGCCATGCCCTGCCCTGCCCTGCCCTGCCCTGCCCTGCCTTGCCTGTCCTTTTATGCCTACCCAGTATTTGTCTACATGCTTGGGCACCTAGATGCGTGCTCCTTGCCTTGACCTCGTCGTAGTCGTTCCATTGTCTTCAAACCAGCTTCGTAATATCTCACTGTCGTCATGCCAGCGTCGTCACGCCTTTAACCCCAACCATTGGCCGAAACCGTATAATTGTTTCAGCCACTATGTATGGGGTCGTGTTCATAATATTGCCGTAGTGGTTGCATCTCCATCATTCTAGCTTTATTATCGGACATTCGCCATGTCTTCGTCGTTAGGCTATCATCAGCATACAATTGTCATACCTTCGTTGTCACATCGTCGTGATAATGACCTCGTGGTTATTCAATGACCGCCTTTGCAGCTTCGAGATCTGACTATTGTTTTGCTGACATCTTCACATCTACTGCTGCCTTGGGAGGGAGAAAGAGAAAAAGAGGGAGGCCAGGAGGTTACCCAGAGGTGAGCTTCCGGTTTGCTACCTTTCAATGTGGTGGGGTCATGTAGTGGTTGTTAAGACGTCAAAGAGCGAGTAGAAAAAAGGAATAAGAAAAAAAAGCAGGTAACCGAAAATGCGTTCCAATCACAGGCGTTCACAGAGGCCACTTGATATAAAGTGCCGTAGCGCTTGCATGGCCTCATGATGCGGTGTTAAGTTGCGTCGATTTTGCAGAAAACTGGTTTATCACGACGGAATTCGATTGTAATTGCACACTGTATTACGGCAAAAGAACATGACAAATAGTTTCCGAGTCGCGCAGTCACCACACCCTGCGATATCGGCCTTCCCTACTCCAATCTAGCAGACCAAGTTGTCCATAGTTTGGCCCACTACATATGTGTTTGGTATCCTGATGGCATCATGATCGCTGTATCGCCGTCGTTACAACTATGTTATCGGACTGTTGTCATGCCATCATTGTTATTCCACCTTAATCGTTCCGTCGATGTCAATATGTTATCATCGTATGGTTATTATACTTTCGTCATTCAATCGTGATATGCCGCCCTTATCAAGCTGCAATCATCAGACAGTCGCTGTCAGGCCTCCAATGCCAGAGCGTCGTCATAATGCATTCATAGTAGTGCCATAATCACCCTGGCTTCTTGGTCCGTGTGTCGTCCTGCCATTGTCCTTACGCCATCATCATCACAAACGTTTCCTGAAACACTCATCATCACGCTATTGTCAACATAAAGACGTCGCGATCTCGTGGTCCTCCTGCCGTTGTGACAATACAACCGTTACTGCATGACCGCCGTACAGTCGTCGTCACGCATTGCTTTCCATATAGTCCTCGGGATGCCGTGGCTGGGATGTCGTCAGCAGTGCAACTTCGACATTAGGCTCTCGTCATACCGTTGTCCTGATGAGATGGTCGTCAAACAGTCGTCCCACCATCTTCATTACTACAGTATTGACATCCCATTATCATAATGCCGTCGTCCTCACACCACATTCGCTTACGATCAAGGTCATTCCTTGTTGGCTATTCTATTTTAATTGTGCTGTCGTCATTGAATCATGATTATGCCACTGTTCTATGCCATTGCAGTCAAGCGTACACTATTACTCAACCATTGTGACACCGTCGCCAACATGCCGTCTTGTTCCTGGGATGGTCGTTCATTCCACCTTCTTCATCTGGTTGTCGTCATAAAGTCGTCAACACGACATCATCGTCATTCAGACGTCCTCATATATATGTTGTCGGGGTTTTTGCGTTGGCGTCATACTACCATCGTCAAAATTTAAAAATTCATATTTCATTGTGGTCATGTCATTGTTGTTAAAGGACTTTTGTCGTTTGATCGATATAATTCCTTCTTTTAGTCCATCGTCACTGCGTCAGCGCCACACCGTCGTCATTATGCCTCTATGCTTTGGGCGACCTTGGTAAACGGGTGACAGAAAAACGCGGGACGATATCGGAGTATTTGGCATATAGCCTCAGCAATGAAATGGTGAAAATTACCTATAGAGGTTTTAAACAAACGTAACTTAAGGAATGCAGTCTGCTGCTACATTGTTTCCAAGAGATAAGTTCCGCGTTAATTTTAAGAGATACTTCCAACTAAATACTCAATATTTCTAGAATTAGGCGGCCGTAGGTAGGGCGAGGAAGGCGCCCACTGTGATGATAAAAAATAAAAAGAATGTATTCTCTTGAGTGGTACATGCTAGTGACGATATCCAAAGTTTGGGTGGTCCTGCCCAACATGGGGGCCCGAACGGCCTGAAGTACCTACTCTCGTACAGCCGTTACGATCGGTGGAGTGGTCCACACCAAAAGTGTAATTCACTTCTCGTGGTCTTGTGGTAGTCGAAGTATGCTTGGAGTTGAGCCCATGCAGGTGTCAGTGCCTGCTTATTCAGCGCAGTCGTGTGTTCCCTTGTCAAGTTATGAAGTCGACGGCCTGTCCCCTTTGTGGCCAGCTGATTGCCTCTCTCAGCTGGGGAAGTGGTTGGGGCAAGAAGCGTGAAATCTTTTTGTGATGGGGGTCGCTTACTTTGACACGCCAAAGCGAGGTTGAAGGTTTCCCACACTTGAGTGGTCGACCTTCAGGCCAATCGTATATAGGACTTGTTCATTACAAGAGGCCATTCGTAGATTCAAGGACCCATGAACATTCGCAATAAATAAATAAAACGGCTTCCAACTAAAGTTTTATGTGTTTTGTTCACGCTGACGCAAATACACGTTCAACGGACGTTGTGTGAGACCTTTTAAAATACTTTGCTTGACCTTGAAGAAAGACACCCAAACATAGCCCGGAATCTTCAGTTGATTAAGATGGCAGTATTGCATCGGGCTTGGAAAAATATTTCACAAATTTCTGGACGGGCGTACGCTACTATCACGTCTTTTGTATTGGCCTGAAGTAATTTTTGAGTCTCTACGATATGTCCACTTGGCGAAATACCGGCCAGCGAGACAGCCCCCGCCCCCCCCCCCACTTGTCTGAATAAGGATTCTAAAAGAAAATTTTGTTTTTATAAAAAAAATAGTGCACTGGAAGGCGGATATTTGTTGCAATGAGTATGTTTAGACATGGCCTATTATTTAGTTGGGTAAAGTCAAAGGCAGCGACGTCAGAACCGGCGCATCTATAGAGACGATGCAGACGGTTATCAGATACCGATTTGTCAGACTCACGGCCATTCCTTAGTTTGCTCGGTTAGAAACACACTCATGACAAATCCCTCACTCTTAAAATGCTTCGGTGAATTAGCATATTTCGAGTTGAAGCAGCATTTTCAGCAACAATAAAGAGAGTGGCTGAAGCGACAAAGAAGCTAGAACTTGAAAAATGGCAGCACTACTAATCATAGGTATCCTCTTTCGATGTCCTGAACCCTACAACAATCGAGACATGATGACCCCAATAATTTTTTTCTCATACAAACTGGAGTTTGACATTGTCTCGGCCCCTCCCCGAGAATTCGATACGATGTAGGCATAATATGCAGCCCCCTTTCCTAGACTGCGCTTAATAATGAGCAGAAGAAAAATATACTCACCACAGTAACATTTGCATAAGTATTCTGTCCATGAGTCACGCATGCAGTTGATTCCCCAACGACCACCAGATGCTGGACAATCAGTTAATTGCCACGGAACACTCCCTGGAGTGCAGGTTTTATTGCGGCTCACTAAATGTATCAGACAAAAGAAAAATGCACATGTGTCTAAAATTACGCATTTAGGAAGTCCAAAAGTTTACAACGTGAACATGCAAGGATGCCCTCAAATTTCGAGCAGCAATGTTCTCAAGTAGTGTGAGTGCACAACACAAGGCATTCTCATTAGGCAGTGCTTTTTTACTGATGCTGATATGCGCCCATTCACGGGCTCTCTTAGAAATTAATAAAATAAGGTGTTTTGCCGGCATGATATTTAAAACGTTCTTTTGTCTCAGTGTTGGTCATTATATATATATATTGTTGCGCTGTTCCTATATCCCCCTCCCAAATTTATAGCTGGCAGAAGTTTAGTAGGGCTATTTAATGAACTCATGCATAATTTTTTGACGATGAACTCTAGTATTTTCAAGCCCATAAAAATTGCACGCTGTACGAGATACATCGAATGCACGAAACACTTAAGTGGAATGAAATATTGCGGAGAACTTCTTGACGGATGCCATGATCGGGGCAGCGACGAATTGCATATTCAACTGAATTAGGAGCTAGAAACACGAGGAACCTGCACCCGTTGATGCAACTGAAAACCACGTCATAATTATGTTGATTCAGTGCCGTCCGAAAAAATAAATGATTCATTAACATCAGGCTCACCAAGGCAGGCATTCAATATGCTTCTATGATTAATAAATCCTCTTTGACACGTCCACTGTAACATTACACTGATCTTATTGACAGCTCCGCCTTTCTGTGCTAAAGTGGTTGTACAAAACGGGCCGTTACCGGTGGCGACATATTGTACAGCCAAATGAACAATAATCCTAATCTGAGCATATTGCTGGAAGCACGAGTAATCTACAAGCGCTAGTATTCCTACATGGAAGACCACCTGTTAAACTGTTCATTCGTCTCATTCTGACATTTCTTCTCGTCCACACTTGGCTGCGCGACATTAACTGCAAAGTGCAATGAGCGCCTTCCTAAATGTTATCTCATCAATAATATTTCGTCAGATTTTACGATGCCCCTTAGAAAAAATCTAGGTGGAGATGCTTGAAATGGTCGGTCTAAAGCGCGAGTTAGCAGGAGTTCTTGAAATATACTTTAAAAACGCTCGGAATTACGCCATATAACGTAGAATTCAGGGCGAAAAACAAAATGAATTGAAGATGCACCCAAACAGACTGCTCTGGAATCTATTCCCAAGGAGTACTCAGTGGTAAACGAAATTTTTTACGGATGGCAGTAGAGCTCGGCACCGCACCTCGTACAGTTTTGCAGCCCTTCTAAAGGGCCTCAATTTGCGGCTCGCCTTGAGTGAGTGACACCTGCAACTTAAAGATGGCCTTAGGTGGTAGTAATGTTCTAGGTAACTTCAGTACTGAAATAGAGCAACGAATGACAAAATTTATGCCGATCCCACGTACTGTGGGAATCGAAGTAAGCGAAGCATTCCGTGGTGGATGCTTTGATTGACGATAATTAGCGCTGATGATTATGCGTAAAGCCTAAATACTTCAACCTTTAGACTAACACGAGATGGTTGAGTTGATGTTAAACGTTACCTTGCTGTTTGTCTGCGTAGTACATAGAACACACAGGAAGAGGTCTTTGGTTGAGGCACTGTTGTTAGCCTTACTTTCTAACTTCGCGGAGGGTTGAGCATAGTCATTGCCTCAGATGGCACATCGCATTGTGGGAGAAGTATTAAACTTGAATTAGATTTTAGGATTGTACGTGCCAAAGCCACGATCGGATTATGTAGCGCCGCCTTTATGCCTCACTCTGGATTATGACGCACTCCGGAATGTGCTACAGTAACATCAAGTCCAACAGGAGCACTAGTAGGGTGCTTGAATTTGTGGCACTTGTCGGGGCTGGCCATGTACTTTGCTACATACATAGCATCAACTGCACACCTAGTCTACTGACGACATACATGCCACCAGCAGCGTAACGCAGTTCGGGCTGCGATCGTTGCGCTCCTCTTCCAGGAAAGTGGCCAGTCCACGTAAAGCAATATCATCGATGGTCTACTGGGCAAAGCGCGAAAAGACAAAGGACAAATAGGAGAATACACACCAGCGCTGAATAACAACTGAACGGTTTATTATGAAAATCACACATATATACCTAAAGAAAACGTCAGTAAATCACTGCTCATGACAGCGAGAATGAGACACTGATGCGCAGTGGTGTACTTTTGTCTTCTTTGGATATACATGTGTGTTCCTTGCCTAATAAAGAATTCATATTTATACTTTTTGTGCGCAAACAAACAGGGACGAAGAATAGGGGCAACACAAGGACGAGCGCTTAAAAAGTATAAATATGAATATGTTCCAACTAGGCCGACTCGCAGTTATGCTTCAGTTCATTAAAGAATTCAGTCGTCGTTAAGCGCTGGTGCATGTTCACCTTCTCGTCCCTCGTCTTTTCGCGCTGTTCCCCTGTAGAGCATGTACTGACTAGCAAAAGCCGCCACGGTGTCGTCGATGGTGGCCACGTTTTGATCGAAAATGTCTGCACCATGTGCTGCTCTTTGTAACATAGCCTCGAAAGGCCTTCGTCGTTCTCACGATGATCACAATTGTAACTGATTCAATGTAAAATTCCTGTAAACATAGCTCACAGAGAGCAAGACGGTCTGTTGAGTCTTGGAGACCAAACAAACATAGTGAATGAAGATTAGTAACGATCGTAAAACGTTGCCTATAGAGATATGAGGAGAACTTATAGATGGAAAAAAAATTGCGTTGTTCAATGATGGCATAATTGTTTTAGGACTTGTTCAATGAACGGCAGGCGTTGGACAATGACATGTTTGCCGTCGCTGAAACGCTGGACGAGAAGGGCGCTGAGGTCGATTCCACTGGCATCTGTGTAAATCTTCCTTGTGGCAGAAAGATCAAAATTGTGAAAATGTGGGTCCGGAGAAGAGCGATAACTTTGATTGACAAAGCCAGAAGTCGCATTGCATTGTCCACGTGAAAGGCACATCTGCCCGCAGCACTCAATGAATACGGTAAGCAGTATCGGCTAAGATGGAGAAAGAAACGTCGAACGCACAAGCAAAACTCCAGAAGCTTCGCAGTTCGCGTTGTGGCTGCACTTGTTAGAAGTCTCGACCTGCAGCGAACATTCGTGTGTCAAGTCGTGCAGCGTGCTTCTCCAATAGATGTCCAAGCACTAGTGCCTGTTGTTTGGTTAAAGTTGCATTTAATAAATGTAATGACAGAGACAGCTGATTCAAGGCACGTGAAAATAACATCGAGTTTGCGATTGTGCTCTGCAAATGTGCGACTAGAAGTCACAACTGGCAGTGTAAATTGACGAGCTCTCCCATTTCAAGCCGCGCAGTGCCATTCCCATAAACGTTTGGAGCTCGCAGGCACGTAACACAAACGAAGCGGCGGAACATTGAATTCATGGAGCCGTCGGCAGTGTCATAATTGGTTTCCTCTTTGTCTCCTGAATACATATGTATCTGCCATTGCCGATCGAAGATCCAATAACGAATACTAGGGTGCCTAATCAGAATTTGGTATGTTTATAGAAGTGGTGTTTCCTAATCATACATTCAGATAAAAATGTTACGATAAATCACTGAACTAGTAGACGTGGCCGCGCCCGTAAACTGGCTAAGAAAAATCTTGTGTGTGACATTTTGCAACAGTATTCCTGCATAAATACGGATTACGAAGTTCTACCTTTAAACTGGACAATATTATTGCTTCCTTAGTATATCGGTCCCCGACCTATTTTGTCTTACTCGAGTGAATGCTTTAGTTGGATGGTGACTACAAATAACGAGTTATTTCAGGTGGTAATTTCTGCATACATATGCTCGAGAGTAGCACTATTAAGATATACAACAGCTGATGAGAACCCTGGGCCTCATAAAAGACATCGCCTACTTGGATGAACACTACTGTTAATTTGCTTGACTTCTTTATAATTAACATGTGTAGTCTATCCGCGAAAGCCAGTGTAAAAAGTAAGGTTTAGTGATTCCAACAGTATTTAACTATGTATTTGAAATGTTTCACACCGCTTCGAAAAAAAAATAAATTTATACTACGTTGAGATAACACATCGTATAGCCTTTTTGTTATTCGAGAAAGCTTTTTGTATAATCTTATTGTTCAATTTTTGACATGAATAATGCCAACCTGCTGAGCTCACGACAGTTATTTACATTGTGTTATAGCAATGATTCTTTTTGTTGGTTGCCGTTATGTGGATATATGCTACGCTCTGGTCCCAAAATAAGTTTTCATTACTGTATTACTTCTAGTCCTAAGATTATTTTCAAAATTCGTTTATTCTCGCTCTCAAAGTGTATATATTTTTATCGCATCTCTTTACAGAATTTTAAAATTTCTTGACGCGTTAGGTGCTATCTTCACAGTTCGCTCCTATTTCATGTATAACTGGTTACATACATGTCCTTCACTGCTGGTATCATGTTGATTACCCCGTCATGTTAAAACATGCATTTTCATTCCTAAACTCACCTTCCGTCTTATATTGCCATCCTTGGGCAATTGTTTTCTTCTTTTTTCTTTTTCATCTAACTGTTCTGTCTAGATGCGTACTTATATACTGTATCACCCAACTGCCACGCTCTCAAATCAGAGTAGCAGTATTGTAAATAAATAAAAAGAATAACAAATCTAAATTCCTCATGTGTATACTGGAATGTGCTGGAATGGCTGGATGTTCAAAACACGTAGCTCCGAAAAAGGAAATACTTACTGCATTTTGTTGAGAAATAGCCATTTCCGCGATCTAGGCAAGTCAACCTCATTTCAACCAGTTTGCAAAGGTCGTCCTGCCTGGTATTGCAATTAGTCCTTCTTTCAGAGCCTGGTTTAAAACAAGGCAGGAAATAAAACCATGGCAGAATTCAGTAGAGTGTCATATTCATAGCCTTGAGTACCAGTGTCGGAGAGGGTATTGAAGAGCGTTGAGCTAGTGCCATATTTGCACTTCGGAAACTAGTGAAGTGGGAACTTCTTATAGGAACATTGAATAACTAACGTTAAACTTTACAATAATTGTGTTGAATGCGTGTTGATGCCATGGCTCGGAATTTGGTGAGCAAAATGAAATTTTCGGATAATCAGTGAATTAGTCTGAATGTCCCACGCTTTAAATGTGGGGTGAGGTGCATACAAGCAACTTTTGTTTGTTTTCGAGGAATCATGTTCAATATTCACCACTTTTTACCATGTATCAAACGAATTATTGGAGCTACTGTAAAGCCGTAACCTGACGTCGTGCTATGCTAATGCAACAATTTATTATGACAGGTTCCGAACAACTGTGAAAATTCGTCGTAAGATTAATGCAAAATACGTGCAAGGCAATTTGCATCCCTAGGCCGGTGCACATGATTTAGTCATAGGTCGTATAGGTACGTGTAACATCTTGTACCGGATATTCCAAGATAGCGAATTATATATGCTACCACTCAGCAATATATTGCCCGAGCCACTGTTCACATAGACGCCCACATTTAATGTGCCAGACATTATCCTGCCAACTTGAGGCGATTCAACCTGCCTGCCTTGTCTCGCCTTGCCTCTTTACTCCAACAAAGCGGCTCAAGTTTTCTTGCAGCTTGCGCCACTAGGTAAGTGCTCGTGGCCGTTATGCCTTCGTGGCAGTTCGATCATCGTAATTCGAGCTTCGCCATTTGACTCGCCATCCCGTCGTTGTATTGCCTGCCTCCTAAGCCGACTCAGGTGTCTAAATTGTCGTTTAACTTGGGCCACTGGGTATGCGATCGTGATCATAATACCATAGTGGCCGTTGCATCGTCATTATTCGTGCTTTGTCATCCGACTCTCGTCATGCCTTCATCGTCACGCCTAGATATTTGTACACTTCATGCACTCGTTGTCATACCATCATCGTAAGGCCATCTGCTTGCGTTTGAGAAAGATTTGAATTGTAAAACTCAGTATCAAACCACAGTAGCGCTCACTTGCCTGAGCCGTCTGCAGCTTCCAAGTTGAGCAGTATGACGCCTAAGAGGATAAATCTGTTCGCCATCTCTGATTAGAGAAAAAAATTTGGAAGCGTATTAGTGAACTTGTATAAGCGCTAGGTTTGCGACATGAAAGGCACAAATCTACTTACTAACACGTAGAGATTTGATCTTTTCGTGTAAACTGAGAAAAGAGTCCAAGATTCTTTTTTATACATCTACGAAATTTGCAGAATCGTTATGGCTTTCAAGATTAGCATGATAAAAGAGTCTGGACAGGCCGGACATTGTCGGTAAGGAGTCCGACAATGTCGCCCGCAAATGCACGCCAAATTGTCGCGCGACTGGCCGTTCCAGGAAATTTGCGTGTATTCGCGGGCTTCTCTCACGCTCAGAAAAATACTTTTATGTGGCGCGTATTGAGCAACAGAAAGCTGTACCGGGAGTTCTTCATGTCACTCTATAACTTTCTCATTGACATATTAAGTTACGCAAAAACACCCTTCGCGCGCGCACACATACACACGCACATATCTATATATGACTTCAGGAGAGAGGCATGCATGGCTGCCGCAAGGTATCATGTGAAAAGTTGATGCACTTCGTGGAAAACAACTTTCTTTCTTTCACGCGCATTTTTTCTTAGGCAGGGTGTTCAGCTAACTTTAGTCATAGTTTAAAAATACGCCGATGCACTCTAAGACGACGTGACCAAATGCATGTTGCTTACCTTTGTATGTAGCATGTGATGCTATTTTCGTCTTATTCCTAATTAGATAATTTGTCAAGAATAATGAACCAAATTCTGAAGCAACAGTGTTAGGCAAAAAAGTCCGATTAGAAATTTCTTGAGCAATTTCCAAAACGTCTGATTAGGCAATTTCTGACTTTCTATCTACTAAGTATTAGTGTTTTGCAGCTTACTGCGGATGCCCGCGAAAAAAAATGCCACGTGACGTACCTGCTTGCGAGCCGTGATTACAGCTCCCCCAAAACTGCCCGCCTTCAAACGACCGTAGAGCCAAGCAGGGCGTGCTGCCGCTTAAGCTTAAAAGGCGACAGGGCAGTGACGAAGGCGTTGGCTGCGCTATTTACGCTGGTTCATGATAGTGATAAGCAGACGGGTGT
Organism: Dermacentor variabilis; assembly: GCF_050947875.1. Lineage (NCBI taxonomy): Eukaryota > Metazoa > Arthropoda > Arachnida > Ixodida > Ixodidae > Dermacentor > Dermacentor variabilis. The sequence continues at coordinate 131,423,608 of NC_134574.1, forward strand.
TCACACCGGCTAAATGCTGTGTATGTTTGTTCGCGGAAGGCCCGGGAGCAGTACAATCACGTCTCGCAAGCGGACATGTCAGGTGGTGTTTTTTTTTTGTATTTCGCGGGAATCCGCGGTAAGCTGAAAAATCCTAATACTTAACAGATAGAAAGGCAGAAACTGTTTATTCGGACATTTTGCCAGCACCTCTGCAACTTTATAATTGACATGGTTTCCTATATTCCTTTCTTCAAAAGTTGGTTAATTATTCTTGACTAATAGGGTAATTAGACAAAACACGAAAATATCGCGACAAACTACATACGAAAGCGAGCAACATGCATTTTGCCATGTCCCCTTAGAGTGCATCGGAATATTGTAAAACTCTGTCTCATGTTAGCTGGACCACGCTGTATATATATATATACAGGGTGTCCCAGTTCTCTTGGACCAAGATTTTTACAAAAACGAAGAGCTCTATAGTAATTGTACCGACTGCATAGTAGCGGCAGTAGTATGTACTTACAGCCAGTATTTTTTCATCACAAAGCATTACTTACTTACTTGCTTTTAATTAGTGAACCTTTTAATTATTGCTTGAATCGCAAACACATGAATTACAATTTTGTAGGGGACCTTACATAACCTCCGAATCAAGCATTTATTCCGTGCTGAAGTGGTCCTGATTGTTTCTTCCAAGAAAAAAACAAAAGCGCACGAAATATGGGAAATACGAAATAGATTCGCACTCGCACGCCGCCATTCAAGCACCTACAAGCAACCATTGCAAGACATACGGCTGCATTCTCGTATCGCCGCATCGTACAAGGCCCGCTACGCTTATCACTGCGCCAGTGACGCGTTCTCATGATGCAGCGGCTATCACATACCGTGAAGCCCTGCATCAAGCTACCACCGCTAGTAAAGTTGTGTATCCGTGGCTATTCGCTTGAGTAGCGGGGCGCGAGCGCGTATCTAGTTCGTATTTTGGATGCTTCGCGCGTACTTGTTTTTCCTGAGAAAAACCAACGAGGCAAAGCTGAGCACTAAACAAATGCTTGATTCGAATTTTTTTAGGTGCCCTAGAACTTTGTTTTTGATATGTTTGCGATTGAAGCAATAAGTTAAAAGTTCACTAAATAAAAGTAATTATTTAAGCAATAATTCGTGATGACAAAGATACTGGGCGAAAGTGCATACGACTGCGGATACTATTTAGTCGGTACGATTTCTCTAGAACTCTTCGATGTCTTTAACATCTTGGTCCAATTTACCTGGAACACCCTGTATATATATTCATACTACTAGGAAACATAAATACCCAAGAAAGTGGATGGGGAAACGGCGCCGCACCAATTCATTGGTAGAGCCTCGCACGCGTAATTGCGGCAAGTGTTTTATCATCCGCTTCCATTAATTTGTGGTTTCCTAATTTTTGTTATTAAGCACAAGTAATGTCCCCTATATTGTCCTTTGTGTCGGTGTTTATTGGCTTCTTTTTATGATATATATATATATATCTATATATATATATATATATATATATACCGTAATTTCAGAAGCACACAAACGTTCCTACAAGCAGTGACAAACAACGGATGACTGGACGCATCTTCCATTAATAATAAGAATATTTGGGGTTTTACGTGCCAAAACCACTTTCTGATTATGAGGCACGCCGTAGTGGAGGACTCCGGAAATTTTGACCACCTGGGGTTCTTTAACGTGCACCTAAATCTAAGCACACGGGTGTTTTCGCATTTCGCCCCCATTGAAATGCGGCCGCCGTGGCCGGGATTCGATCCCGCGACCTCGTGCTCAGCAGCCCAACACCATAGCCACTGAGCAACGATGGCGGGTAGCATCTTGCATTCCCATCGGCGTCCATTGTAAGTGACCAGTGCCCTGTCTGTGTTTTAGGAAACGGCATTGCCGTTTCCCGAAAACACAGACAGGGCACTGGCAGACAGACAAGCAAGGAAAGATTGTTAATATAATTAGCCACAAAAGCTAGTCAAAAAACTGTGACTGCCTTTTTTTATCATTACAAATGCAGGTGAAGTCAAGTGCCGCAGTCTCGCACCGTATTTTTTTTAACATGCACGCGAAAAGTTGTCGCCAAAGACATCTCACCACATCAGACTGAACATGCGCATGTTTTTTATAGATGAGCATGTTCCGGCTCTGAAGCAGTGGTAACACAATACACCACAATATTTGTTCATACTCCTGTAGGTTTTCAGTTTTAATTATGGTGTTTTCTACTTGCATCGTCATTGGATTCCAGGGAGTAGGGCACAAAGTGTCATGCCCTATGTATGTTGAATTGCATTGCAGTGCGTAATGTCCTTTAAAATGCTTTGCATGAACAATATCAGCGCTCTTTCTGATTTTTCTGTCTACATAATAGCAGATGTTTCTTTTTGTAAACTGCGTGAAACATATCCTTTAGCACTGCAGGACTGCCTCACGACTTTACCACATATTAACATAATATGTGCAATGGCTGCATGATTTACCCGGCTCACACCAAGCGCAATCCTCGTCGCGTTAGAGCGTGCCTCTTTTGGCAATAAAACGCAGACCCCCACAGCGCTTCACTGTCATCTGTGTCGCAGACGAAGCCATCTTTGTCGTCTGCATTCCCGGCAGGCAAGCTTGTGAGCAAATTCGAGAAGAGTCAGTGCTGACACAAATTCAAGAAAGAATTTTTCGTATTTAAAAATAATGCTTCTTCTTTAACTTCACACATGCATAGCAGAAATGTAGAGTTAACCAATAATATATCACGTATTTTTTGGGTTGATTACCAAAGCTGTTTTGCCTTGAACATGAAGTTTCTTGCAAAAGATTACAATTTTACAGTTTCCCTTGCAGGCAATTAGCTGACCCTTCAAAGCGTAATATTTTCCTGCTATGCTATGCCAACTGGGCCACCATTCGGTATTTCATTTCTCTCTTATGAATTTTTCGTTACGTTGATCGACATATAACTAAAAAAACGACGACATATAACTAAAAAAACTTGAAAAGTATGGCATTCGGGGTGCACCATTAAGCCAAATTAACACATATTTGAAAAACCAGCAGCAGTGCCTAATGGTCATCAACATGTGGTCATCCCAAATGAAAACTTACGGTGATATTCTCGAGGGAACCATATTAGGCACTTTTATTTTTTTGGCATACATCAACGATTTACCCGACTATGTCTCAGAAAAGTGTATTTTATACGCAGACGATGCCAATAATTTTCTGAAAGCTGGCACGGAAATAGATCGTAACAAAACAAGGTAGTGATATTCTGCTAACACTATTTGATTGGCTTTTCAGTCTGTCTTCTGGCAAACACAAAAGAAAATAACTACGTAACTTTTGCTGCAAATCCAACCGACTAATGAACACTAAATCATTAAACTTCAACAACACTCCTTTACAAAGGATTATCGAGATGAAATTTTGAGGCGCCTACCTACAGTGGCATAAACATATGCATGAAACTACACTAAACTTCTACCAGAAAATCCCAATACTGTATAAATTACGTTTCATTTTTGCTTTGACCCCACTAAGTACTCTTTATGTGTGTTGTATACACTCACAAATTACGTATGCTATTACCACGCACAAAATCACGCACAGGATTATAAGGTGTCCTTTTGTAAAAACGCATTATCAAAATATGACATACCCGACCATTACGATCAGTCCTCACGAAAATGCTAAACGTTCCAAAATAATTATGGATCATCTACATTCTGGCATGACGCATCGCAGCTTCGGAATAAATTAGCAACAGATCTAATTGCACAACAGCCATTTATCCACTACAAAACTAACCTTCGCTTTATTCATGCTCGCGCAAATTGCCCATGGAGTAAGCACCATGTCTGTACTGTCTCACACATTGTTTTTTTTTTCTCACGCGCTGTAGTCTTCATATAAGAGCTTGTAACATAGAGTCCCCCTTCACAACTCATACGAGAGCTATAGGGCCCAACCTTTATACCATAGATAATGTACTTATCTTCATGTGAATAATAAAAGAACTTGAACTTGAAAAATACTGGAACTCGAGCTTGTTCATTTGTTTGCTGCATTATTAGCGTGAATAAAACTGCCACGCAGACATGGGCTCTCGCACATTCGCGTTACGTCACGTGAGGATTCTGATATTATCTTGTGTTAGTCTTCATTTCTTGTTGATTTTAAAATTACCGCCCGCTTCTTAGCCAGTCCAGGTCGAAGGTATAAGCATTAGTATGGAAATCATCATAATCAGCAGTATCTGTGATCCTCTCCAGTTTGTGTTCTCACGAATTAAGTATACCTGCGATTGTGGTTTAGTGGTTAGGAAAGTAGGCATCGAAAGATCAGAATTGTTTGCTTTAATGAATGAGTTATGATCTTCGTGAAGAACGTTTATTTGTTGAAATGATGACATTTAATTATCATTTCCACCCTTCTGCTTTGCCTCTCCAGGTCAGTGAGCATGCACTGGGTTGGTCTGAAAAAGCAGAAGGGTGGGTCTGAAAATTAATATGCAGAAAACTAAAGTATTGTTTAACAGTCTCGGAAGAGAACAGCAGTTTACGATAGGTAGCGAAGCACTGGAAGTGGTAAGGGAATACATCTACTTAGGGCAGGTAGTGACCACGGATCCGGATCATGAGACTGAAATAACCAGAAGAATAAGAATGGGCTGGGGTGCGTTTGGCAGGCATTCTCAAATCATGAACAGCAGGTTGCCACTATCCCTCAAAAGGAAAGTGTATAACAGCTGTGTGTTACCAGTACTCACATATGGGGCAGAAACCTGGAGGGTTACGAAAAGGGTTCTGCTGAAATTGAGGACGACGCAACGAGCTATGGAAAGAAGAATGATGGGTGTAACGTTAAGGGATAAGAAAAGAGCAGATTGGGTGAGGCAACAAACGCGGGTAAACGACATCTTAGTTGAAATCAAGAAAAAGAAATGGGCATGGGCAGGACATGTAATGAGGAGGGAAGATAACCGATGGTCATTAAGGGTTACGGACTGGATTCCAAGGGAAGGGAAGCGTAGCAGGGGGCGGCAGAAAGTTAGGTGGGCGGATGAAATTAAGACGTTTTCAGGGACAACATGGCCACAATTAGTACATGACCGGGGTAGTTGGAGAAGTATGGGAGAGGCCTTTGCCCTGCAGTGGGCGTAACTAGGCTGATGATGATGATGATGATGATGATAATGAAGTATCATTTCTTTTATCAGTGAGTGAATCCACAAGGGCAGCAGTCTGGAGACCCACAGGAATACTTTAGATCAGTCCTGTCTGCTAGATATTTTGCGGGACAGCAGCAGTAACACCGAGCCAGAAGCCTCGTTCGCTGTAGCTATGAGAGGGTTCGCATAAATATCTACGCTTTAAGACATACAGTTTTGTTTCGGGTTGAGGTTGAACCTGCTCCAATCTGCATCGAGTTCCTTTCCGGTGCGAAGAAATAGTGAAAGGCGTTTCATTACAACATCCAGTACTAAGAAGCACAAAAATGCTGAGGGGTGCAGCCGAAAAGCCACAAAGGGCATGACGGAAGCCTGAACAGTGTTTAAAACGAGCAGGCATCAGAATTCAGCGTGTGGCAGCGTCCGGCTTAAGCCTGCACAGAAATGACGTTTCTGTAGAAAATTATTTGAGCAGATATAATACTCACAGCATAGAAATGTGGGGAAATGTCGCTCCAAGAAGACAAAAAACAAAGGAACACCGATCAAAAAAAGAAGGTATGACCGGTCGTGAACCGGTTCGGTACAGCCCACGTCATCTTTACTTTGTCAGACACGTTGCAGAGCACTACCGGCTTGTCCACGTGCACAATTGTAGTCAAATAAAGGCAGAGGTAAAATCCGATGCCAACAAAGGGCTGGAAACGATCTTCAATATAAGAATATCACTTACCAAAATTTAATGTTATACAACAGGCATAGGCATACAAACAGCAATTTTTGACGGTTCTGTCCTTAACGCGTGCGGAATCTTGTGCGCATTTACGAAGCATTCAACAGCGCCGATATAGTACTGTAGCGCCTAATGAAGGGGTCTGTGTTCTAATTCATGTGAACCACGAAATCAGAGTGTATGTGGTAACCTTCATTCCCGGAATTGTTCAAAAAAGTGCGCGGTTCGAGGTAGGCGTGCACGCTTTATTTTAAACCTTATATTGTAATCTTTATTTAGTGAACTGAAGTACAGATACAGACACCTTCTGTAACTTGGATTTTACCCTAGCGTTTCTTGAACTTATCTTTGGCTAACCTTTAGGATACGGCTGCTATATGCCACTCTGTACGCTTTCGCTGCCACATAGTACATACGCGGTCGCTGTTGTTAAATTCCCGTATTTTTTTTACATTGCCTGTGGCAAGTAACGTATTTCTTGTCTATGAGCTGGATTCTCCGAAAAAGCTGACACTATTCGCACGAGAACCTGAAATACAGATTCAACTAATTAACGAACACTCACTAATGCACTGCTTAAAACTACATATTGCTTTTACTAATGGTAGACGCTATGCAAGAAGTATCCGCATGAAATGAATCTCCAGGATAACGCCCGTTTTGATATATTATTTCCCAAGTCGTCGGACGAAATGAAACTGTGTTTAATTTACATTAGTGCTGAAATGCAATAAAGTAAGATTTATGAAAAAAATTAATGGAAGAACAATGCATTTTTAGGGCAAGTTTGATGGCGCATATCTGAAAGCTGGTGCCATGGATTTCATTCCAAATGAATACGCCATGCAAGCTCACCGGCTACATTTCGTAAATTGCAATGTTTGCCGTAGTGTAATTAACTAAGGCGATAATTAGTAATTATTTGATTAGTTAGGTGGCTATCTTGATTTGTCGTGCAAGTAATGTGCGCCTCTCCGAATAATCGAGCTCGAAGACGAGAATTATATTATCGGCAACTTTATTTGCTAAATTTCGGAAAGCCTTTAAACATGAATGACAAATATCGGCTAAATATGTAGATATTCATCCCTTATATAGTGTTTTGATGTGCGCATAAACTGTGCTATAATTCTGCAGGCTAGGCAGGGCCAGATGCCGTAAGTACGGATAAAGACAAAGTACCCTGTCGGGCTTCCTAACTGACAGTTGTTAAACTTCTGCCGTGCTTCATACCCGTCATCATTTTTATTGCGGCTCATTGTGCTAAGCTGGTGCTTGAGCGGAAATTCGGCGAAGTCCTATAGGCAATGTAGAAAATTATTTTTTGTTAAACGGTGAAGACGCGCCATACCGTTTGACTAACGAAAGCTTTCAATACGAAAAACTTTCAAGAAGGTTCTGAAGGGGCAATGTGGAAAATTTCCGGATATGAAGATTTGTCTGATGTAATCAACTAAGGACAACGAGAAGGTGACATTTGATTACTGTTAATTCTTGATAGCAGCACCAAACATAGGAAATGATGCTCAATAGAACTGATTATTATTGAAATAATGTTAATTAGTGTTTATCTATTCATTTATGGGAACTGTTATTGCCGATTGAAGGCATCCAGTACACAAAGCATACCAGTGGCGCCTGACCCCAGTTTCCAGAAATACGAAGCGAGATGGTGCAGCGAAATGACATGGCCGTATCAGTTAAAACTTCTGCATTGTAGAAAAATTCTGGAGCAACAATTCCAACTGGAAGATGAACGCATTCTATGGCATGCTTAATGCGCGTGTTTTTTAAACTAGTCTGAGGCTCAAATTTTTCCAGAAGCTGCTTATGATTTGATTGCTTGGGGAGTTCAATTCTGTCAATACAACACAAAACCCAAATCGGTAAGAAAGTGCTAATGGGTCAAATATTGGTCCTAATCGTTGTGACGATTATAGCGCTATATCGGTTGTTACTATTGCTACGAAAGTGTGTGTGAAGAGGAGCCAAGGTGGCTTATGGAGCCTTTCCATCCCCCGTGATCCGCGGTTTGTGTTTCTTGGAGCGGTTACGATAATCTCGCGGCTCTCGAGGCGCCGAATGAGCCACCTGGCTTAGGGATGTGTCCACCGACTCCTGGGAGCCACTGGACTTCCGCTTCCACGAGCGCGGTGTTTTCAAGGTTGGCCTTGCCTCGAATAGCAGGGCCCTGGTGGAGAAGCAGCGCTGGCTGCGACACCTAGGGGCTGGGGGCACTGCTGCGGCCACACGCTCTGTGACCCGAGCTGATGACGGAGTTTGCGGTGGTGTCGCCCCCTACGTGTCGCACCACCCTACCCTGCGGTACGGAAGAAGGGAATGCATTTTCGTGCTTCCTGAAACGAAATGTTCTCTTTTAATTTGAGCGTAATTATCTCATTTTCGCTCTTTCAAGAAAGGCAGGACCGAGTGTATGCACGGTGGTCACTGTCGCAGTTTGCGCAGTGGTGTGTCTCAGTACAGTTTGCGACAGGATGGTCGTGCGACGTGCACTTTGTACATAGGGATGGCCCCGGCAGCTCTGAGAGCCATGAACAAACTACTGGCACTTAAAGCAGCGGCGCGGGTTCGGAATCTAGGGAATAAGTTGTATTTTGATATAGCCTGCTTTAATATATCCTGGCAAAATGCTCGAGTAGATAGTCAAAATTAGGTGTTTAGTTGAGATCTATTTCTCTGCCAGCCTGATCTTAATTTTCTGACATTAACTTAATTTGGACATTAATTTTAGACAGCTCACGCTACTTCATTTGTACGAGAACTACCGTGACTCTACGCATATTAACACTAATGGACCTGTCATTCCAAGCAGCTCCGCGGCGGCAATCGTCATACCAGCGAAAGCTACAACAATCAAATTTAAGACGACCCACGCGACAACATCGACGGTAGCAGAGCTCGCAGCGCTCTTTACTGCCCTTCATCACATTGGTGATGGACCGCCGCACAAGTGGACAATATTCCGCGATTTGAAGGCGGCACTGCAGTCTCTACTGTCACCTTTACGACGCGGACCGCACGAACAACTAATATTCCATATTACAGAGACGTTACACCATATAAGTGCTGCAGGCCATGAAATTACCTTCCAGTGGCTTCCAAGTCACTGCGGGATTATCGGCAATGAACGGGCGGATCACGCTGCCCGCTCAGCCCATACTGAGGAGCGCCACGTCCCAATTCCTTTTTCTAGAACTGACGCAGCACGGAAGCTCCGCCTACTTGCTCGGCAGTGCACCGCGTCGCAATGGAATGAGCCACATTTAAGGAATACGCGACTGTACTCACTTGATCCCACACTAAGTCTTCGAGTGCCATCACAGCTTCGCCGTAGAGACGCCACCCTTTTATATCGACTTTGGTTGGGCGTCGCCTTTACCAAAGCCTATGCATTCCGCATAGGGATGACCGACAGCCCAACCTGTGACACTGCGGCCATGAAGAATCAATTGGCCATATTTTGTGCCCCTGCCCGCAGTACAGTCCACAGAGCGCATGCCTTCGCCACGAACTTGACCAACTGGACGACCAACCGCTATACCAAAAAACAATTCTACAACATCGAAAGGACCTACCGTCACAGAAGAAGACCGTGCAAGCGCTATTGCGCTTTTTGCAATCTACCGGTCAGTGTGAACGACTTTATTTGGAACGCCTTTTGTGTGTGTGTCTCCATGTGTGCGTGTTCTTTTTTCCTTTTTTTAGCGTTTTCCTCTCTGTCAGCTTTCTAACCCATATTCCCCATCCCCAGTGTAGGGTAGCAAACAGGAGACTCATATCAGCTTAACCTCCCGGCCTTTCCTCTTCATTCTCTCTCTCTCTCTTGACATTTGTCACGTGCTCTTCTTTCCATCCCTCAAGCAGCTTGGTTTCACTCGAGTCGAGATCTTGCTCAGATGCGACTCCGCGTGTTCTGCTCAGAGAGCGGTGCGGGTTCATGGAGACGGAGGTATTGCCAATTTCCACAAGTCCGCGTAGTTTCTCTAACTGAACTTTTCGCCACTGACTTTGAGCAACAGGTCACCGCTGGCCGCCGAGCCTGAGTGGGCTCATCACTTTCAGTGGCCCCAAGGTGTTCTGTAATTGGGGAAGTTATGGCCATGGCGTTTCCTGCACAAGCAAGGTGGCCAACTGTGCTCAAAAAGTGTCTGGCATCACATGCGGGCATGATTTCTAGTGGCCAAATTTAGGATACGT